>NW_019725423.1:90606-193439 GCF_002891405.2 Cryptotermes secundus
TAATGGAATTACTTTCATCTACACTGTGCTCTGTCTGTAATTGGCCTTGCGGCTGTTGACATGGCACATAAATAATAAAGAATTGAATTGAATTGAATTGAATTGAATTATTATTGTTGTAATTGGCCTCTGAGCTGTTAATTTTGCATGTTAATAAACAAAAATTGAATTTTATTGAATTATTATTATTATTGTTGTTAATATCATTATTATTATTATTCTTATTACAAAATTCATCCCCGTGTGGAGGCCGGTTAGAATACCTCCACTGTAGCCCTGCGAGTCGTGGAAGGCAAGGAAGGAAATTCGGTGCCTGGGGGTGTAAGTGGGCCACCCTGTCACTGCGGGACATAAATATAGAGATCTGGTCTTCCAAGCTGAGGGTTGGACTTAGCGAAATCCAAAGAAGTGAAAACCGGATGGTGCAATTACCAGTCCTGAGTAGACAAGTCTGGCAAAATCTCGAAAATTATTGTTTTTGTCAATGACGATTATTTTTATTATTTTTATTTGAAATGTAATTGTGTGTAAACATCTCACGGCGGGGAACTTGCCGAGCTTCTAAATGACGTTCGTACGACAGACCCTTTGCTCCCACCGTTTCCCCTTCTCCAGACGAAATCGACTATGTCAACTATTGTTTCTATTCCGCCTCGGCGAATTTCCAATGGACAGCTTTAGAATTGTCCTTAATTCAATCTTCCGAAACCGAGCCACAATTCTCACCTACTTTATTAACCCGAATCAGGAGTGTGACGTTAAAGTGAAGAACCGATTAGAGCAGTGAAATGAGACGATTAATTCAACCACACCTTGATTCGTAATTGTTAGCGCACGCGCTATATGAGTCTAGCATCAGATGGCAGGAGGATACAGGCGATGATTTGGGAACTGAGTGCTCTAACTTGGAGGTACTGTCCTAGAATTGTTCTGAGAGTACAGAAGGAAATCACGAGAATATTCCTTTAGAATACTGAGCCTCTGAGCTCAGATTCTCCGGTACCTTCCGAGCCAGATTAGTCCTATCTTAGAAGACTACTGATCTGCCCCAGACACAGCAGGTACGCACCTAAGTATTACGTTACTGTGCGTTCTTTGCACAAATTTAGATGTCTAACGAGGAGACTGTGTCTCCCCGCCTTGTCAGAATGATCCTAAACTCCTTTTTTCCCTTAGCACTACAGCCCCAGTGGGCCTAGGCCTACCTCCATGAACTTCTCCGTTCACTTCTGTTTTTCTAGATCTTACACGTTCGGTATGACTACTTGGGTGGGTGATGAGCTCGTCGCAAGGCCTCTACCTGTACAAAAACACAGAAAAACGCACACAAACATCCATGCCCTCAGTGGGATTCGAACCCACGATCCTGGCATCCGAGCGAGTGAAGACAGTGCATGCCCCTAAACTACTTTACATACAAGTATTTCTATTGCCTCTGTTACTCGGCGTCTACTTTGAAAGAAATGCAAGTCACTTTAATTTTCTTAATATTGGTCGAATATAACTTTGTTTTACATGAAGATAGACCAGAACGTTATTTTTCAGGATTTAAGGTGCTCACAGTGTTGCTTATGAACAGTTCTACTGCATGTAACTGGAGCTGAAACTGTAGGGAATGTGGAATGGTGCTTTGCTTGTGCTTTTAGGAAGCTTCATTGCATAAATACGTAAATTGTTACATTAAATATAATCCCATTGAGAGCCATGACATTGTTCGAAACAGGTTTTGATATAATAATTAAAGCAGTTCAGGGAAAAATAACGTGTCTCTATTCATGAACGCCAAGGACAATGAACTCTGTAAAATTTTAAAGCAAAACACTTGGAAAATACGCTATGTTTGTGCCTAAAAAGAACTCGGTGGTCCTTAGTCCGCAAGCGAACTATACCGACCGAGAGACCGCCGCTTGTCAGCGAAGTTAGTGTCAACTTTAGCGGATAGAGGGTGTCACATGGTCAGAGCAACGAATCCCCATAGCCGTTAATCTCGGTTTTCTAGACAGGAGCCGCTATTTCCTTGAAATAGCTCCTCAATATCCTCACGAGGCTGAGTGGACCCCGTTCGAGACCACTACTACTTAGAAAATTTGGTAGCCCCCGGAATCGAAACCGGGACCTCTGGATCTGTAGCCAGGAACTCTGACCACTAGACCACAGAGTCGATCCCTAGCCGACATGTTCGCATTGCTGTTCAGGTTTTGGACAACAAATATTTTATTGGAGCCATGTACGAGGAAACTGACTTGGGAAGTGATTCTTGCCTAATTGCACGCAATATTCACGGGCAATAACCTGAACGGAGGGCTGGACTGTTACAGCAGTTCCATACTCTTTTGGCGTGTCTTATTCCTCACGGTACCTGGACACGCATATCGAATTTGTGTGAACAAAGATTACCACCGTGAAACACATTTTGAAGGAACCATGCCACAACGAAGGCTTTTTACAGCCCAAATAATCGAGTTACTGAGGCATTACTTTTCTTACTAGCATGGCGGGTTCTGTCAACACAAACAATAAGAATCACTTTGTTAAATTAAAAGGTTAGTGTAACAGATTTATCCCCCGCCCCCCTTCATTTGGTTGCTAGTGACAAGTGTATTTGTGGTCTTCTCTTCTGTGTTAAGCCCAGAACAATTCTGGGCCTCACTTTTCTTCCAGTGAGGACAGCGTATAAAATGCCCGGAACGTTACGCTGAACACACACCTGGAAAAAGTACTGAAATTCATTCCTGGAATGTTAGCTTTACGTTTACGCCGTCTTGGTGGTGCTTAGGCACAGGAGCAATATTATCTTTACAATATTTAACTGCGTGTGTAAATATCGCGTAGAGGGAACTTTAAGTTTAGAGACCAAGTTTAGGAGCATGGTTTGTAGTTCTGAAACATGTAAATTGTGCTCGAGAATAGACATCCTCGGCCTCAAACTTAAACGCTCTGAAAGTATCTGTAAATGGTGAAAACAAATTATAGAAAGTATAACGAATTATCCAATGAGTGGCCAGGATTCGAGTCCAAACACGGATTTTGAGGCTATTCTCTTTATCACTCGTCTTTTACCTTGAGAATAAGGTGGCCGGAACATGATATTCTGTTTCTCTTAATGTAATAACAAAATTAATAATGTGTGGCATTTCATCTCTACAAATTCGAATTGATAACACAGTGATTAGTCGTAGAACCAACTTCAATATTAAATATCATATCGCCTGCATACGCGTACGCATATGACGGTACAGCTTGACGTAAATTTATTATGTATTAGAGATCTCACTAAAAGTTGGGGATCGAATCCAATATGTGGCCCAATTGGTTAGAAAAATTATTCATATTCAATATAATGGTACATGCAGCAAAAAATGCGGTCTCGTTTATTTCAGTCGCCATTCAATGGGGATTCATGACGAACATTTAAGCAAAACGAATGAATGAATACCTAGTGAGCTCGATGAACGTCGCATCAACGGACATGTGTCTTCATCAGACGAGCTTCGTGATGTGTCGCTTTTACCTGTAACCCGATTACATACCTTACCTTTAAGCAGTAGAGAAGTGAATGTGATATCTATAGTCAATTCACAGACAAAAAGCGAGAGAAACGAAAAGCAAATGACTAGAGCTGGACTACCTGGTTCCCGACAGTTTAAACAATTTCCTTTTCATCGCCGTGTCCAAACGGATTCTGATGGCCTTCAATCTAGTAATTAATATGTATCGTGGGATTGTTCCTCTAAAGATAGAGCGAAAGGAGAGAGAATTATTCCCCAACTAATGTGGTGGTTAAGAATACGTGAAGCTTCACCTCCGTACTACCTATACACCAGACATAGCAAGATGCTTAGACATAAAGATAAGTCTTTACCTCTTGCCGGTGAGCAGCTGTAGTGGCAGCACGTGAAGCTCCAAGGAAGAAGCAGACCCAGAGCAGTCGGAATACCATGACCCCTGATGACCTGACTGTTCAGCCATTTACTTGCATATTCAAACTTGAAGATACGATAAAGTCAATGAGATCGTTACGAACTCTACAGTTCGCGTAACAGTAACACACTTCCGTCAGAAAAAGAAAAGCGAATCAGAGTGATTTAAGTTAAAATTACATTTCTTCCTCTTCATTCGTGTCTTCAGGCGATGTTCCGCAACGCTGCGTCTCCGTATTCACAGTCCACTTGCAGGTGCCAACGAGGACGGCAGGTGATCTCATTGTTGAATTAGCAGCACTAATGTTATCTGTTACAGAAGTGTTTTAAGCACAACCAGGAAGCTGGGATATCTGGCCGAATATTTAATTATAAAATCCAAAAAGTAATTTCATATATAAGGCTAAAATTTCGTGGTGAACGTTAAACCTATGATACTAAATTTTATCCATGAATCTCTCCTTAATTTTAAATTTGTTTCTTCAAAATATGTTAACAATAGAGAAAAAAAGGCTAAATGCTGATGAAATTATTTTTCCGCTTCTTCGGTCAAGATATAATTTAACAGATCTATAAGTACAGGCATATACATAATACAGAATCCAGCAAAAAGAACTGTGAACATCAAAGAATTTTAGAATAATTGTAATTTCTTAATGGATCTATGTTAGAAATATTTTAAGATGAAGGTACATTTACTATCCACAAAAATGTATATATTTCTGAAGTTCCTAACTTATCCTTAAAAGTATTGTCACGGGTAACAATCTTTAACTTTCCTGCAACTATTTTGATTTTCAAAATATATATTTGGTTTTTCTTTACATGCGGTTTGTATAAATTTTAATTCATCTCACATGTCAAAAATTGGGAAACATTGCACTATGACATGACATTTTAATCTTAGATATCACTTTAGAGGTCTGTCATTCTTCAAAAAGTATATTTGCACATCATAGAGGTATTTCCGATACAAAAGTTTTTCTACTTCTGTTAGATATTCTTCTGGCAAGAACTGCACACTTCTGTACGAAAAGCTCACTTGTCGTTTTCAAATTGAAAGCATTACAGGCTCGCACTATGTATTGAAGTATTATATGCAACTTCATTAACAAAATGAAACACCATTTCACACCGAAGTCAAGAAGTTACGAATATCTTTTTGTCACTGCGATAAAAGAGGTGCGAAGTAGACCAATTGCCTAACACTTTCCGTACAATGACGGCCGCCCGAAACGCATCTGAGAGACACTCCGGCGGTGTACGGCCATGTGCTGCTCGGCGCACTGCCAGCGGAGCTGTGGCAATGGCCCTACTGAGCGAACGCTTACTTTGTACTGCACTCATATGGATGACTGGCTAGGTAGGTTGGCGTTGGAGCATTCAGCCTGCATCTCGTACTGTAGTAATTACACGTCGGTTAGACTTGCGGCCAACCATCGTCGTTCTTGTCCACAACAAAAAAACAAAGGAATTTTTGGGTCGGATCTATGCAGAGACTTTTCCTTATAAAACTTGCAAGGTAAGACAGTTTCATCCTTCTCGGTTTAGGCTGTCCGGCCTGTTTCGATTCAGAACTAGTTTCGAAACTGTGAATGCTTATACTTATGGTAGGACTCCTTGGATGGGGGATCAATTCATCTCAGAACGTGTATACATTTTCAGTACCATCACCGAACATGCTGGTGTAGAGGCTGTGCTCTAAATTTGTATTCCGAAGGTGCTAAATCCAATCTCGGTCAGGGCACTGGCTATTATGATTAAGGTTGATCGTGGTTTCCTTCAGTACCTTCAGGTAAATGCTGAGATAGTACCTGTTTTAGGCCACGACCGCTACCTTCCGAATCCTTCCCTATTCATCAGCTCATCAATAATCGTACCGAGATGATGCTGCATAGCCTCGATGTGTAACCCACGGAGAAGTGTTACCCTCGGGACAAGGTCGCCTGGAGCCTTTCTTGTTAGGACCTGCGATATGAAGCTGAGTAGCTTTACTGTGTTACAAAATGCAAAACGATTGCGCAATAAATTTTGGCGCATATTTTATTTTAATTATTTAAAATAATAATGGATATATACTTAATTCTGAATGGGCACAGGCCGGAGAGCCTAATTAGCCAAGGTAGAAGAAGAGGAAGAATAAGGGAGAGGAGGAGGAGGAGGAGAAGAAGAAGAAGAAGAAGAAGAAAAATGTGATAATGTTGATAAAAAGGTGGTGATGACGATGATGAAGGAGAAGGAGAAGAAGAAGATGAATGGATGTCGCTCAACGGTTAAGCAAAAATTATGTAATTTTTTTGATCCGCATTTTTATTTGTAATTTTATTTAGTTCACTCATACTGCTCACATCTATCTAGTGCTGAAGTAAAAAAAATTGCAGTTAGACTTCCACTGTCGTAAGTCTTCATTGAGTGGTGCTTAATTAATCAAGCCCAGCGATGAATTTCCCTTTAGGTCAGTCGTACACTATTACCTGAAAATTCTCAAACGCATTGTAAAATGTTCTTGCTTCATGACGTCGACACTTTCAATTGTAAAAAGAAGTACGTCCAACGTGTATTCTTATGTTTACGGCCTTCCCAAAAAACGGCTCACAGAGCTGCATGACTATGCTGTAAATGACACTACTTTTCTCTTACCTTGAATATTCGGAAGTCCGCCATCATGGAATTTGTGGGGAGGTAAAAGGTACGCCTCTCCTCGATGGCTCTCAGTCTTCTTACTGGGGTTCTCACGAATACTGAACATGTTTTCCTAAAGTAAGGCATGTACAGGGACAGGGACATCATGAAAACTTAGAATTCCTTCGCTTGTGATCGAGGCAGGTGACGTTGCTCTGGTGGTTAAATAGCACACGGAGCGTAGAAGTGACGTTCTCAGCAGCAGATAGAGACGAGGTATCACGATCGTTATCCGAACCTCATCAGATTATTAGCAGAAAATATCCGAAGGCCCCGCCTTGTCTGGAGCCAAATGTGCTGGCTGCTCAGCCAATTAGAAGCTGTAACAGTTCTTGGTTGTGTGATGTCAAGATGTGACCTGCCAGACAACTGACTAGATACTAATCAAAGACCCAAGCAGGTTCAGTAGTGTAAATGTCAATTTAGAGCAGGAGTTAATAGATACATTTAACAGTAAGTTTAATTACATTCCTGCAGTGATACAATAATCCCCTGGCCCCGCCAGCAACCCTCAACTCAAGCGGAAATATATAACACTGTTGTCAGAACTAAATTCTAATTCCAAATTCGGAGAGGCAAATCGCAGTCTTCCAGCTCTCAGAGTACATACTTACACATAGGTTTAGGCAGCGCCATAGCTCAAGTGGTTAGTCGCTGGCTTCCCACCGCGGCGGCCCGAGTTCGATCCCACGTCTGGTCAAGTGGGATTTGTGGTTGACAAAGTGGTGCTGGTGCAGGTTTTCTCCGAGTACTTCGGTTTCCCCTGCCAATCTGCATTCCACCAATTGCTCCACAATCACCCCCACCTATCATTTGGGGCTGGTGCAATAGGCCAGAGGTGGCCGCAGTACAAAGGACTTAGTCCCACCCCACTAGCAATAAAAAAAACCCATAGGTTTAGCGGAGCATTGTTCGCAAATATAATAGATAACCGGCAATGCACCGGCTAACACGTGACTCTTGGACACTGCTGTTTCCAGGAAAACATCCTTGACGTCACTGTCGGCCAGTGCTGTTTCAAGGCTAACGGTGAAGGAACACCAAAGAAATTACCAACCGCAACGGAACCGCTGGTTCCGAGAACTGTTATCAGACTGAGTTGAACACGTTGAACTGAATGGAGCAGAGCAAACTGAGGAAGTGGCAGCGCAACTGCAACGCAACTGACAGAAGCCTAAGAAACTCAACTCCCAGGCAACTGAGCAAGCCAGTTTTCTCACAGTTGCGTTGTCACATAGTTTCCTAGTGTTAATGTTCTAGCGTGCTTGTGTGATTCATTTGCTTCTTTAGATAGCACGAAAGATTGACGAAGCTGCTAATTTTGTTTCTGTGCAGTTAACTAAGCAGTAGCCTGGTATATCTGACAAATGCCACCCAGGCTATGCTAAGCAGGACAAAAGATTTGGCTTGGGAAAAATTTTCTCACGAGATGAAGGAGTCTGCATCCTGGTTAAGTTATTTTGAAACAATATAAGCACTTGAGTTTAAATTGTCATGGAAGAAAGGATACACCCAATGTTTTTTTTTCCTAATATTGTATTTAAGCATCCTGTTGCAATAATATATAATTTATTTCACATATATCTCCGTCTTAAAATCAACTTGTTATCCAGTTACCCTTCTTCCGCACTATGTGTTTCGGCTGTATACGACCATATCAGCCATCTTCTATCCTGCTAAAATTGTTGCACTCTATGTCAAATTTTCGTGTCTCATGTGAAAATGATATTTCTTAATTAAAATAAATTGCCCTTAATTAACATTAATTAAATTAATTAACATCTCAATGTTTTCCAAGTGGTCGTCGTCCTCTATTCTCCCGCCGTTTCAACCACCACAATATTATGACAGTAATAGTATTTGCCATTGCAGAAGACACACCTAGTTGATATGATGTGGGCAACTAATCAAGCATAATTTTCCTTAGTTTGCGCCTGCTAATCTGGAAACCAGTTGCCTGCTTGAAATCGGCGACTTTTTCGGAAATTGCGGTTGCGTTGAAGTTGCCAGTTTCTCTGATGTGCCCTCGCCCTAACAGCACTCAACTCTGATAAACGGGATTATTGAATCGCGACCTGACAAAATAGTTTAGTGTCTTCTTTGAGACTCGTTTCTATATCAGTACAACAAGCAGTAGGATTAGAACTTTACAAGATATCCGGACTCGTCATTTTCTGTTTAATTACCACTTTCAGAAATTACTTACGAAAAGCAAAGGCACTTAAGTTCCTTTCTTACGACCTTGGTTTAATTATGCAGGTTTTCTGTCTGTTTGGATGTACTTATGGGTTCACTGACAACTTTCGCTATTAAGAAAGATGCTGTCTGAATTCCTGTAGTTTTATTTCTCTAAAAGATTGTAACTCTTCGACTTATCTTCACAATCTGACTCTAATATTCGCGTGACGATACTCTGTTGCAAATCTTGAAAGCGTTATTCTTGTTACACGCGCTCTCTATTGTTGCTAGCTCTTCATGTGTAATAAGTGCTTCACGTTTCTGTCGAAGTTGCCTCTTGAAAGGAGTAATTGGGTGGAACATAGACCTTCATTACAGATTTTATGAAGACACGAAGCGTCTTTAACCTAAAATTATGAACTGCAACAAAGCGAGATATGACGTAATTAATATTTTTTTATTGCTAGTGGGGCGGGAATAAGTCCCTTGTACTGCGGCCACTTCTGGCCTATTGTACCAGCCCCATATGATAGGTGAGGGTGATTGTGGAGCAATTGCTGGAATGAAGATTGGCAGGGAAAACCGAAGTACTCGGAGAAAACCTGCCCCAGCGCCACTTTGTCCACCACAAATCCCACATGACCAGACCCGGGATTGAACCCAGGCCGCCGCGGCGGGAAGCCAGCGACTAACGGCTTGAGCCATGGCGCGGGCCTACGTAATTAATATACTCCAAGACGAAAAGATTATCAGTTCGAATTAGTGAGATGTCGTGATGACAACTTAGTATGTTTAGTTGGTGTAACGAATGAGACCACGAAAATTATCTATTTATCTAGTTATGACGTCACTCCGGCAGCTTAATGACCTGATATGAATCTGCACAGTACACGAACCTGATACAAGGCGCAAAGAACAGTGTGAAGGGGTACACACAAGCAGCACCATAACATACGAGCAGATACCGAAAGAAAAAATTGTAGTGAGTCGATTAAAGTGATTATAAGCAGGAAACACAGTTAATGAGATCCATATTCAGGCGTCGCAGGGTATGAGACTCTTACAAAGACAATTTCAAAGGGATATAAATGGAAGGGACACCAAAGAAGAGATAAATACAGGCGGTACAGGAAAGACAAGGATGACTCTGAAAGGGAAAACACTAAGTAAATATAACAAAAGAGTTAGAGCAACAATGAAGATTTACGTAAAAATTCTTCAATAATAATGCAATTCAATTTTGTATTTATTTGCGTGCTGATTAAGAGCCAAATGGTCAGTCATAAAGTAAGCACGACTAAGGGAAAGAAACAAAACACACTCAAGCACACAAACAGAAGCCAAAAGAAGGTAATTCGCATTTGTATGCTGCTGCTGCTGCTGCTGATGGTGATGATAATAACGATGACGACGAAGACGACGACAATGATGATGATGACGATAAAATTATTGGGTAATTAAGTCTAAATTTGAGATCGAATGACACACTTTGTTAGACAAATCTAGAAACGTGAAATATTATTACATATCGCAGATATAATGAGGAATATGTGACGGCGACATTGTAAAATGACATGTTCTCGGGTCATCACCCGTATCACCGTGGAGTCAATGTCCGACGTTTCAGAGATCGTTTCTGCCTCCATCATCAGTGTTTGATGCAATTAGTGTTCTAGTCACACATATAAAAGGAAAGCGGGGGGAGTAGTGAGAGACGCTGCAATTTAAGGGGACTGGAAGATTGTTCTGCTTCGAAGGTTCATGGGTAGTGCCCGCTTTATCCTTTACCAAAGGTGCGTTTGAAAAGCGGTAAAGAGTTGAGAAATAAAGAAGGTAACGAGTTAGGAAGTGGACTTTGTTATGAGTAAAGGAAGGAAGTTGAGCAAGGGGTTTTCTGCTTATGATCAGCGTTTCGCCATCAACATTGGAAGGGCTGCATTAGGATGACATTTTGATGTAGCACTGGGAGACTTACACTGGGGCGCAATTTTAATCCGACTTATAGCAAGCAGTCTGGCATTTAAATACACGAAACCCAGTGACAATGCTTATTTTTTCTGCAGCTTTATTCAACATTTTGTGTATACATATTTCCATACACACAAATAAAAAAGTAAAGGTATCCCTGTAAGAGGCCGTGAAGGCCCGTAGGGTTGTGAGACGTTGAGGGTCCCACATTATCTAGACAATCGGTTGTTAGCCTTACGTGCCAGCCGCGCTTTACTCCCCAGGAAAATTATTTAATTAATTCCTGGTACTCATTTCTGTTAGAGGCTCAGTCAACCCCAGGGCCATAGTGCGGCTGGAAGGATTAGGTCAATTGAAAAAATCAAAAGACCTCTTCCGGACTTGAACCCTCGACACAAATATATTTATGTATATTCTCGCGCATTCATGACGTTTTAAAATAACTTTGGAAGATGTTCGAGTGCTTTAAAAGCAAACGCCCAGCAAAAGCTGCATGTTTGGGGGCGTGGTCATCCTCACATCCACAGTGCACAAAATCGTGACGAAGCAGGGAAGAGCAGAGACATGAGCGCTTCACAGTAATTATGAAGGCTGTCTGCAGGCTGGGTATGAGACAGTAAGGTCCTGCCTTCTCAGCACGTGCGTGACACTTGGCACCTATCGACACATCTGCTCCGTCTTCTCTGCTGAGGAGAGGAACCGAAACAGAGAAAACCGCAAGTGGTTACTGTACGTTACAGTTCGATAAGGAGCCAGGACACGGTTCGTGGGTCCGGCCGCAGTGCGTCCTGAGTTCTGAACACTATCACACCAATACACTGTGACGGAGACGGACATTCTCTGAAACGTCGGACGTCAATTCCACATTGACACAGCTGATTGCCCGAGAAGACTTCGTTGCATAATGAAAACTAATTGGCAGCCTCGAGAGACAAAAAGTATAGCAACACGATGAAGAGGATATAGAAAGGTGGCACAATAAGCAACGTGATGTGAAAAGACAGAAAAAGTGAAAGTAATTAGTGAAAACACAAGCTAATATATCCTAATTGCAAAGACTATTCTAAAAGTATTTCAAATGATCCACAAAGAAGGACATGCGCCACAGAATAGGACGTACGGTATACAGAACACACTTTTTTCATTTTCTGCGTGCCAAGCAGTTGGGCATAGCGGTACACTGAAGAAATGTGGGGGGTGGGGGGGTGCTTGGTTCAGATATCGGTTATTCTGTGTGAGGTTTTCCTTGGTTTTCCTCAGGCTGGACATGAAAATTGCGGGATAATACTTACATTAGGCCACGACAACTTCCTTCCAAATAGTCTTCAACTAATTATCAGCACAGCAGTAATTTGCTGCTGGCTTTGTCAGCACATTGATTTTTGGTTCCGAGCATCGCAAGATTCATGACCACAGTTTTCTCTCACAACTCTGAACCGTGAGGCTCATTGGCGGTTGTTTCGGGTAAATTTCTGCTCGTCTTCGGATTTTGAGGCGAGTGAGAATGGGTAGAAGGGGGGAGGAGATGGCCAGTTAGTGAAGGAGTGACTGTTCGAGTCATCCTCAGTAGAGAGGGAGTGACCGTTAATATTCAGAGCACTCCTCTTGTTGAAGACAATGCTCCATGTCATAACACTTAAAATTCTTGAAAATAAAAACATGGTCATGGGTCCCGACGAGAGTCGAAACCACGAATTATTGTGCTAGCGATGGTTAGCAGCAATTTAACCAAAGGACCGAGCGACTGCAGTCATTCATGTCTCTGGGTTCGCGCGGGAGCCATTACCGTTATTTTCTGCTCAAAGTCAAAGTCAAAATTACTTTACGACTGGCCAGTTACCGCCAAACATTTCTTCTTGGCGTCAAGCCCCTGGAAGTCCACGACCAAAGATTATAACTGAACCCTTGCGGTAATAGCCCTTATGTAACCTCCTCTCTGACGAGAAGATTGGGTTGTCTCTTATGGATACGTTTGAAGTTTCATCAAATGTACGTTATCTCACATACAGCATGTTATTTATAATTTTTTCCTTTTGCACTATATACAAATCCTCTGTCAGTATAGGCTTTTACAATGCAGATCATTCCTCTCTTACTTATCTTATGCCACAACGGCAGCTTAGTCACTTGAACGGTCGTAAGCTTGACCACCGCGAAGTTATATTCTCTATATCTGGCTCCACTTTGTCCTATACCGCGAGCATGTTCATTCTCATGATTTTATATGAATTCTGTTTAGTTCCTGCACAGTTTGTTATATAATCATATGCATACGAACAGTTGAAAGGAGTGTGCAAATAGCGGACCGGTGTGCAACTTGGAAACTTTCCAGTGGTGCGGAGAACCTTGTTTTGTAGGCGCTGCAATTTTAAGAGTTAGGTGTCTGCCGCTAAATCCCAGGCGGGGCAAACATACGTCATTTCTGACCTTATCAGTGCCTTATGGAGGGTTAGTTTAATGTTGGAGCTTAAACTTTCACTTTTAAATAGGGAGTAGTTTCTGTTAAATGTTCTGAACGCCTTGGCTTCAGTCGCTTCTATGCGCAGTCTCTATATAATGCTCTTATGGAAGATAACACCCTGATATTTATAAGATGAGCCTCAGGGGACCTAAGCCTATGAGAAAATTAGATGACCTGATTCTTACCGTCATTATCTTTTATGTTCCAGAGCCCACACCACGTCTTAATAGAACTGAGACCTCGCTGCAGCTTTCTGAGAACATAAAACTCTTTGCGGTCTGTCACATACATACAAGTGTCATCAGTAAAGAGACCTAGATAGACACCAGGTGTTTTGGGCATATCATTTATATGTCACTTGCGAAGCCTTATTTTACAGTATATGTATAATTCAGTTGTCGACAATACAAGGGTAATATAAACATTAATTACTCAAATAAGTAAGAGACAGACGATCGGTGCAGATGTTGTATCCGTTGATACAAAAGGTGAAAGAAAAAAAAAACAAAGCAACGATATGATGAAAAGAAACTAACTTTATAAGTTAATGAAAAGGGAAACTGTGTATTGTGAAATATAATTCCTCGTGCAGAACTAATTGCGTTGTTAATATTATGTCTCGTTAACATTTGTATCCGTTGGTACTTATGAATATTCTCGAGGTTTTCTTGCGCCATGTTTCCTTACGAATATCATATTCTGTCAGAACGCAGTGAGTTTTCATTTCTTGTGACCTCAGCTTCAAAACTCCGCCCTGATCATGGCGATAAGAAATCGTGTTTGCAATCAAGTTCATTCTTTATCCGTGAGATGTCTGCAACGTCTCCACTCCGCGTGCTCTTCTGGGCGGATAAGCATTAACAGTTCTCACACCACCTATCAGATTTATTTCGATGCATATTTTCACGTACATCATCGAGATTTTCTGTAAGATTACTTTCATTTCTAGTCGAATATATGCTGAGAACTGATTTGAAGATTTAAATTGCCCTTTAAACACGCTGAAGAATGGCAATCAATATTTTGTTTCTCTGCTGCTATCTCATTGCAGCATGTATACAGACGATTGCACAGAAGAATATTACCCTCGGACGGAGCACGCGGTGGCGTAGTTGGATGAGGCAGTATGCTACAAGCCAAAAGGTCGCGGGTTCGAATCCCGATGAGGTCACTGGAGTTTTCAATTTACCTAATCCTTCCAGCCGCACTTTGCCCCTGGAATCGACTCAGCCTCTAACACAAATGTGTACCAGGAATTTTCATGAAGGGGTAAAGGGCGGCCGACGTGTAAGGCTGACAGCTTCACCGCCATCTGTGAGCCGACTATCCAGAAGATGTGGGAACCTCGACGTCTCAAGACACTATGAACCTTCACGACCTGTTACAGGGATAGCTTTACCTTTTTATGGTATTCTGGAAAGTTCTTATCTGTTTCAATCTATGGAGCCGTAAAAAAAAAAAGGTAAAGCTATCCCTGTACCAGGCCACGAAGGCCCATAGGGTTGTGAGACTTTCAGGGTCCCACATTATCTACACAATCAGCTCACAGACGACGGTAAAGTTGTCAGCCCTACGCGCTGGCTGCCCTTTATCCCCCAGGAAGATGCCTGGTACCCATTTCTGTTAGAGGCTGAGTCGACTCCACGGTCATAGTGCGGCTGTAAGGATTTGGTGAATTGAAAAAATCCACCTCATCGGGACTCGAACCAGCCACCTTCCGGCTGGTAGCATAGTGCCCCAACCAACTACGCTACCGCGTGCCCACTCTATCGAGCAGTACACAAACATACACTAATAGGATAGATTTTTGTAAATTCAGAATATGATTATTCTGGTAACAGATCTGTGGTACCATATGCTTTAACATTCAGTAACTCCCGTTGCTCTCGCATTCTCATTCTGGTTTCATTTGGCGGTTCTCAGACTAAAGAGCAAACATTTTCCTAAGCATGTTTGAAAGACCAGTATGTGTAATGGTGATGTAGGTTTCTTGAAAGGAGGAACTGACCTTTTGACTTAGACGGGTGTTAGTTGTTAACAATTTTAAATAATCTGTGAAGTTCAGTCATCTAAAACAAAGAAATCAATCAATAATACAGTAAACGAAACATCTAAAGCTCCGTCATTCCTCGGTCAAAGCTACGCCCGGAGTGCAGGTTTCCTGCGGTGCCTCACGTTTAGTGTGATGCTCCACCCAGCACGATGAAGCCTTCCCTGCTTTGGTATTATCACAGTTATTATAGAAATGTGTAAAGACTCAGACAGGCCGCGCCATAGCTCAAGCGGTTAGTCGCTGGCTTCCCTCCGCGGCGGCCCTGGTTCGATCCCGGTTCTGGTCAAGTGGGATTTGTGGTGGACAAAGTGGGGCTGGGGCAGGTTTTCTCCGAGTACTTCGGTTTCCCCTGCCAATCTTCATTCCACCAATTGCTCCACAATCACCCTCACCTATCATCGGGGCCTGGTACAATAGGCCAGAAATGGCCTCAGTACAACGGACTTAGTCCCACCCCACTAGCAATTAAAAAAGAAGACTCGGGCCAGTTACTAGTGATGTGCAAAGAATACTAATGGTTGAAATAAGTCATTCTGCTTTTCGTTAATGCGAGAAATAAGGAGACAAAACAGCACGTATATGAACGTCATTAAACGATTAAATATAATTTCGTAAGCATATGTCCGTCCTTTCATACATGCTAAATAATTTGTCCATCTATTTTTTCCTTTCATTTCATCAAGAGGGGATATTCTGAAGCTTGTCGTTCTTTAATTTTTTGCAATAAATATTTCGTTGGGTTCAGATATTCATTAGGCTCTTCTCAGCCCCTTTCAATATATATCTTACCCCTACCGTCATCTTGTCTCACATAAATGTAAGACAAGTACAATTACAATTTTTGTTTATTTGATGTACGTTTTAAGGTTTTCAAGGCAATGATTATGAGGGTTTCTGCTGTCTGGGATGTGACACCGTATAGTTTTGTAGATACATGCCAACGTTTAAGACGAACAACACGACATCTCATTCCAAAAGGAAATGTTTTATTGATTTTTATTTCCTTGTTCTTTTTTCTTCTTCTTCTTCTTCTTCTTCTTCATTTCAATTCAAGAGTATATGAAACGTTTGAACAGAATGAACGTATTGAAAGCAGCACAGTTAACTGAGCGGTCCTTACGTTTCAAACGTCAGAACCATTGTCTCATGGTTTGGAATGATGGCTCGATGTTGCTGTCTGAACATGCTGGTCAGATTGTCGTGCTGTGACCAGTGACCGGTTTATTTTTGACAATTGAATGTCAAGTTAATTTCATTTCAAGAGTACACTCTAAAATAAAAATTGTCAAGACTGTCAAAATGCCATCTAACTAAAGCCGACCTTGACACTAATAATTATAATTATATCTGGATTATATTAAGACCTGTTATGATTATTTACTGGTGTGCAAATTTACAAGGTAATAAACTGGTATAATTAAAATGCAGGTATACACGAAAGAAATGGCCGCCTGTGTGGTCTAATGGTTACTGGCTGCAGATCCAGAGGTCCCGGGTGCGATTACCGGCTCTACCAGATTTTCTGAGAAGTAGTGGATCTGGAACGGTATCCACTCAGCCCCGTGAGGTTAATCGAGGAGCTACTTGAATGGAAAGTTAGAGGCTCCGGTCTAGAAAATCGAAATTAACGGCCTTGGGGATCCGTTGCGCTGACCACGCGACTCCTACTATCCGAAAAATTTGGCACTAACTTCGCCGACACGCGGCGGTCGCTCGGTCGGTATAGTTCGTTTGCGGACTAAAAGCCACGGATTTTAGTTTGTACATGGGAATTTATAGTGCGTATGTTTTGGACAATATTTCGGGACGTTTGAGAGAGATAATTTAGGCCTATGTATGTTTTGGGTCATTAAATAATGCCTTCATGGTTTATCCTCTTTATAATAGTTCTTAACAGTTCCAGGTTTTATGCGGCGTGACAGGTTCATTATGAATAGGATAAGAAAGGAAGTGTAAACTATCTACTTTCTGTTTGCTGCTCTTGTATTCAGAGTGAATTAAAATTAAACGTACCAGATATATCTTCCTATGAAAACTATCATATTTTAACAATAATCGTTACGATAACCCGGCATTGATGCTGATAAATGACCTATCGACACGAAGCTTGTAAGAAACCGTAGGAGATCCAATTCTGACAAAGTGCTTAATTATACTAGGCAAGTTAAAGAGTTTAATATATAAAAATATGTATATTTCTTATAACTAACTCCCTGGAGCTGAGCTGTTCTTGAGAAACCGACATTCACGTAGCTACTAAAGAATATACCAACATTTAATGGACCCTGAAAGTTCATTACCGTGTTCAAAAGATCCTCCCATTGGTCCCTTTCGTGAACCACATCAATTCAGTCCATATCAGCCCTTCCCATCTCTTTAAGATCCATTTCAATATCATCCGCCCAACTACTTTTTGGTCTTCTTCAGGCTTTCCCACCAGTATTCTATGTGCATTCCTCTTCTTCCCCATTTGTACTATATGCCCTGCCCATCTCATCCTCCTTGACTTGATCATTCTAATTACACTTGGCGAAGAATACAAGTTATGAAGCTCCTCATTATGCACTTTCTCCAGTTTCCCGTCACTTCATCTCTCTTCGGTCCAAATATTCTCCTCAACACCCTGTTCTCAAACATCCTCAGCCTATATTCCTTCCTTAATATCAGAAACCAAGTTTCAGGCCCATACAGAACCACAGGCAAAATTATAGGTTTGTATATTCTAAGTTTTAGGATTTTAGACAGCAGACGAGAAAACAAAAGGTTCTGGACTGAATGGTAGCCAGCATTACCCGAAATCACTCTTGTCTTAATTTCATCCTGAATCAAATTTTGATTTCTTACTGTCACTCCAAAATATGTGAACTGTACCAAATTTTCAAAGGAACTATTAATTATCTTTATATCATGACTTTGTCCTGCATTCTGATGTCGAGACAGCAACGTATACTTAGTTTTCTCTGTGTTTACTTCTAGACCAACCTCGTTACCAGCGTCCATTAAAGTTTATATGTTTTTCTCCATCATGTCTACGTTACCACCCAGTTGATTCATATCATCAGCATAGACCAGCAGCTGATGTGTCCCATCTAATTTCAGTCCCACCCCGTTTTCCTTGACCTTCCTAATGGCATATTCTAAAGCGAGTTGAAAAGCAGTGACGATAAAGCATCTCCTTCTTTCAGACCATTCTGGATAGGAACATTATCGGACAAATGTTTATCTGTACGGACTTTACTACAGGATTTAAATAATCACATTTTAATGTATATTCGTTATATTAGTATTATATTGGACATACACGTACACCAGTATCTGAGGTACGATGTTTCGGGAAGTAGCATTACTCGCATCGTAAAATGATTGGTTGTCTTGATGTTGATGTTGGTTTTCGATGTGCTGACCGATGTTTATTATTGTATGTTATTAAAATTATGGAAGACATTTGACGCTGAACCAGACATTTTTAAATACTAGGCTATAACCGCAGTCTAGCCCTTTTCTTTCTTGTATTTAAAAGTCTGCGTTCGGGCCGAACCGTCACCACTAATCATATAAATAAACGAGAATGTGTGTGGGTTTGTGTATTAATGCTCTGAATCCAACACAAAGGAATCTAGAAATCTGGAACTTGACAAACCTGAAAGTGTCCACCTCGTGGGATTTTTAGTTTTTGTTTTTGTTTTAGCAATTACATCACTTATGTTTACAGGCTGCAATTTAGGCAGTTAACATATAAGCAATATTTCTGTGCGGAAAGCAAGATGGAGACTACAATGTATACACAATCGTGGGAACGAAACATGTTTATACTTGATTATGGCCTGGTATGTTTACATTTGTGAATAACTTATAAAACTATTACATTACACTATATGTGCATTTCCAAAAGAAGTGTGGGAATGCAATTTTGAATTCTGAATTATAATCTTTAAAGACCACAGAAACGGCATTTCACAATATATTGCTCTACAAATAAACCCACAATCAAGATTTTTATAAAGAATGGAGCGCACCAAGGCCAACTGGTCGCCTGACTGTCAATATGGCAGCTGAACATTTTTTATGTTGTGTTAGGATTTCAGTTATATTACTTTATATGATTTTTGTGAATTTGAAACTTGTTAAATGAAGTCTAGTCTTAAAATAAACATTAATAAAAGAACCTATCATCTTAATGACAGCTAGTCTCCTAAACACGGGTGTAGGGCCAACTCACAAAATGCCCTGCATAGCAGATATGCCCCATACAATGGACAATGTCCAGCGTGTTAGTGGTCTATGTATGAAAGACGCCTGGGTTCAGCACAATAATTCTGAAGGAATATTCTGCTGAACGTCATTGAGAGTAAAATTAAGAGAATTAGCATAGCGCAGGTAAATACGCAATATGGCCGCTGCACAGTTTCGTTTAACTGAAGTGTACGTAATGGCGAGGCAGTCCCGGATATTAGCAATTAATTTACACCCAGTCTCCCTTCTTAGTTCTTGACTGCGGAGCAGAAAATGACATCCCAGTTCCTGAAATAATTGTAGAGTAATAAAAACCCAGCATTGTTTTATGAATTCCATATTTTGCAAGGCATTTCCTTTGAAACAAATATAAAATGTTACAGCCAGTGAAGGTTTTAATTACCAGCGTCGTGATTTAAGACAGTAAAAAAATTAACGTGAAGAAGGCGCATGTTGTCCCCTTCCCGACTGTCAACAGTAATTTATGAAAGTGTAGCGGAACATGTCCTTTGTTTCAATGACCTAGACGTCTTTGTCATAAAACATTAAGAAACGAAACAATAAAAAGTCTTTCCGTGCGAAAAGCGAAGTTATCTTCTTCAGTGTTTTCAACGAGATCAACAACCCAGTGATCTTCATGCTTTACCTGTTAACGAAAAACACTGCGCTTCCGCTACTGTGAGCACTCCACTTTGTCAATTCTGCCTCCTCTCTCTTCTTCTGTTCAGATTTCAGAATTTAATTCCGAAACGACTGATAATGTCTTACTTGATTAATTGGACGGGGAGTTGGCCCACGACATAGAAAAACGATTGACGACCACGATTAAAGCGGTCAAAAATGTATGAGCCCTTATATAGTGCAGCCACAATAATCGGTAATCCATCTTTATCTTTTACATCTCGTACAAAGATCACCAGTGGAAGGGTTTATGGGACCCACTAAATGGAAAGCTTCATCTATGGTCTTATACAAATTACGTTCTTTCTGGATTAATATGGTTAGAAATTTGAACTGTGTGATAAATTGTGATGGAAATTGTCCCCAGCGGGCCAAGGAATCATAACGGACTATATTAAGAATCTCCCTACTCAAGTTACATAGGCGGCACAACATCGGCCACCTTGAAGAGAGACGACAGGGGTATTGACACGAACCTGCAAGGTTTATGAATTTTAATTTTTAACAAAGTTTTTTCAGAACTTTAAAACAACTTTAAATATTTCTATAACCAGAAAGGCTGCTGTGACTGATAGAACATTGTGTACTTGGCAATACATGTGTAATTGATATGACAACTGTCGTGATAGTGGTTTCTAAAAAGTGTTTGGTGCCTCTGAAGATGATCCAAATGGATTGATTGATTGATTTATTTCGTCACTGTAGATCATTGTACATGATATATGACAAGTCAAGTTAATTCTGAATATTAACAATTTGATATATAAGTAGATTAAAATTACAATAGTTACAATTTTTTACATTCTTATTTGTGGAGAATTTGATGGAATGAACATCGAAATGGATCGAAACATGTAAGGCTAGTGAATCATCAAGTGAGAAAACTGAAGTAGTCACACTGGACGGACTTGTCTTTTATAATTGTTTTATTATTTCGTCGCTCCGAAGACAAATCTCGGCTACTAGGTACCGCGACTGCATGCTCGTACATCCAGCGCCATCATGTGAAACAAATAGAAGTTAATCCATGGCTTCTTGTTTTAGCTGTAGCATCGTAATATGGCCGTAATGGCGACCAGCGTAAGCGCTGGGAAGGAATGTGTCGGTTTCGGAAGTCGTCGGAGGTCGTGACACACTGTGATATATTTGCGTATTTGAGGAAATTTGCAGATCAGTTGTTTTTACCATTTTAACTAATTCTGCAATTTAATGCTCATTATTCACTAAAAGTACACAAAGCAGGACCAAAAGTAGATGATAATGATTCGAGTAGGACTGACAGCAGCTCTTTGTAGGTTAGTGTATTACATGTTCTTATAGGTTATGGAACTAATAAAAGTTTTTTTCACGAACGTGCTGGTGTAACATTAACACTCTAGATTCTCTTTCGAAATGTTCTCGGTTAGAATCTCTGCCTGGGCACCAGCTGTCTTAACAGGTGTTTCATGGGTTTACTCAGGCAAATTCCAAGATAGTAGTTCGATTGGGCCACGACCCGTTCATTCGACATCGTTTCCAATCAGCCATCCTATCATTCGACGCTATATAGTCTAGCTACTGACAGCGGTGTAAAATAATCCATATACACAAAACCGTTGCCCACATACCCAAGGACCAGCCCCTGAGGGCATGTAGTTAGTGTAGACCCTTGACGTAAGCAATTGACGAAAGAATGACCTTGATGCAATGGCAGCAGTACTACAGGGGAAAGACTCAAGTGCATAATCAATACAAGACTGAGTGGACCCAATACATAAATAAATAAAGAAAACATTTATTATTTCATGGTTTTACAAGTTCAAAAAGTTTTTGTCATCCAAAAATTTCGTAAATGTCCACAAAAACTATTTCAAACGTTTTAAAATTAAATAAAATGTAAGATTTGACAATACTGTATGTCAGAACCTTTGGGAGAATATCCCTCAGGCCTTAGACCTCAGTGGCAGATCAGTTCTGCTGTCTTCCCATAATGTTTTGACACCATATGTACTGTTGAGTAAACCAGGAATCTCATAATTTCACACCTGGTTTTGAATAAAATTTCGAATTTGTGAAATTTTGTATGAATAATAAACTAGATCAAGAATTTGTAGAACTTGTTTAATGTATGTGATTTCTGTTCTGTATATTTTTACACTAGTACTTGTTTTGTACAGTTCATTACACAGACCTGTTGTGTTACCCATTTTTATGTGCAAAATATATATTCTGGGTCTTTCAAATGGAATAACTGTGAATTACAGTAATTTAAAATTGTTATAAAGTTACATTTCCATCCATCTTACTCCAGTTCTTTCATACATTCATTCTCAAAGTCTAGATACATAAAGGAAGCATCCTAGTTACAATTTAAACTATAGGTAAGGCTGTCTTTGTACTACGTTCCACATGTAGAGAGTTTCAAGTGCCAAACATAATGTTACAAAACTTATAGTTTTCCTTTTTAGAACCTGATTCAGTGATTTCAGTTTTAAGTTGGACTATGGTTTTACAGATTTCAGTTGCAGTATGCACAGCCATAGCTGCAATGTCTCATGCATGTAGTTAATGTACCATTATAATGTTATATTTTGATTGATTGATTTATTTCGTCACTGTAGATCATTGTACATGATATATGACAAGTCAAGTTAATTCTGAATATTAACAATTTGATATATAAGTAGATTAAAATTACAATAGTTACAATTTTTTACTACTGATTACAATTTAGAATTAGTTAGATATTCTTATTTGTGGAGAATTTGATGGAATGAACATTGGCAGGGGAAACCGAAGTACTCGGAGGAAACCTGCCCCAGCGCCATTTTGTCCATCACAAATCCCACTTGCTCAGATCACAGTGGTGGGAAGCCAGCGACTAATCGCTTAAGCTATGGCGTGGCCTTAGAATTTATATTGTACATCCTGCATATGGTTTCTGTCACACTTGGTTTATACATTATTTCTTGGGCTAGTTTTTGGTGTCAGAGGATAGGGATTAGCTCTGCTGACTGGGCTCAACAGAATAGGCTTTTTACCTGAGGATGGAAACAGATTCCGGTTTCTGAAATGTTATTTTAATAAAATTTGGATGATGGTTAATGTCCATAAAACCAATCGCCGTATTAACTTTGACACTGAATGAAGGGGTGAGTGGTCAGCATTACTCTCCAGAAGCTGCTGTATCTTCAGGCCCCAGACTAGAAGATGCTCACTGTCATTTTGCATATAACGATGAAGAAGATAACCACAGTTGATGCCTTGCCAGCAAGCCTACAGTCCAGCACTTCCTAACTCACATCCTCCCCCTTCTTGTATCATCTTCTTAATGTTTTTTGAACTGCCTGTGCTGTAATTCAATTATCTCTTTGTTTATGCAGGCTTTGTATTTCTGATGTCCAAAGCAGTAACACGTCAACAAGGTTAATCAGTACTGGTATCAGTCCTCTGTTCTTTAAAGCTTCTACATGTCTCTAGTAAGTGAAATTCCTTTTGTTCAGATTCATTATAAAACACTGTATTTGATTTGACATATTAAAATGAGAGTGAAAAATAATAAAATTGAAAACTCATTGAGGTACATGATGGTATTGACACACATTTGTGTATTTGTATATTCTTCAGAATTGCAATTGTGTATTGCTCCTCATAATATTGGTAAGTTACATAGAAGGTGCTGTGACATATTATGGCCCCCAGTCATCTGTAAATTGGAATTGTTTATGCTGAAAGTAAATTTATATTGTTTTGTTATACTTTTAGTCTGGAAAATGCTGCCTGAAGTTTGTGACAGTCTTATAAACCAGAGATAAAACATGTGTTGTATTAAAATTTTCCCTCTTATAGTGAGAGGGAGAAATTATTTCCAAAATCTATGAAAGGCAGGAACAGATTACAAGTGTTAACGAGAGTTTGTTGAAAGGAATATTATTATTATTAATTATTTTGCTGTTTATTGTAGTGCCGAGCCTTTGAAGAAAAAGAAACGAATAGATCCTGCTATTTTAAAGCAGAGAGAAGAACGAAAGAAGAAGAGACTGGAAAAGCAGATCCGTCGTCTTGAAAGGAATGCTAAGCAACTGAAACCTATAGATGAACTTGAAGTTCCATTGGAATTAGTTGATGGAAAAAAGTAAATTATGTTTTATAAACATTCTACGCAATGAATTACTAAAAGAGATTTTGTAAGGCCATCCTTGCATTTCAAACCACTTACATTATGTTTTTTAGTTATATATACTGCTCTACCATTGGTAAGTAGCAAAGGCTGAGGCTTACAGATATCTTGCTAAAACAGAGAACTTCATGATTCTCAGGAGGTGTATGATAATTATCATCACTAAACATTGTCCAACATAATATTTCAATAAAGATCTTCATATCATCAAAAAATAAAAATTCTAAGTCTTTGTAGTTGTTGTTAAAGTGTCAAGAGCTACAACTCTTTGACTTTTGGATCATTGGCAGTAAAATTCGGAAGAAATATGTTCTTACTTGGAGTCATATGAGTACATTAAATATCTTGACCTGGAAGAAATATGTGTGTTGTATTTCACTGATGCCTAGAATTATACTTTTTATTGGTACAGTACTATAACATATTTTTACCTGGTAGTGATGCAACAGGCTCTTCCCATCTTTTGGAACATTTAAAAACGTTTGTGGGAAAAATGAAGGTTTTATAGGGGGTTTAAACAGCCCCTCCCCCCAGTACTGGTGATTGGTAAATTTCATGCTCATGAATGCACAGAATTTCCATTGGGTAATCAGAATTTTCCCTGCTATGTTATTATCCACACAGATTTGACACTTTAAAACATTGCAGCCTGAATCTAAGATGATGTTGAGGAAGTCCCTGTCAATATAATTTTGACCCAACTAGCTCCCATAGGCATCTGTTTAAGAAAAATTATCCTTGCCTGTCATTGACTGTTATTAGTTAATCAAAATTCTTATTACAATTAAGGTTTCAGTAAGTCATACATTTCTTCAAATTCAGAAAAGGCTTTTTGAATGTTTACCAACATATATAAGGGAACGAAGTTACAGATTGCCAGCTCAGCTTGGTGTATGGAACCATATATTCTGTATTAATGTATATTTATTTATTTTTATACTATAGTATTTCACTGGGTATTTGTTAATTATTAACTGAGTGAGAAATTCTTTATTAGTACGATCTTGATCATATATCACCATGATGGCAAAAGTCTGCCATTCGACCATCTTCTAAGTTTGCTCAGTCTGGTCCGTATCTCCACAGCCCATTTTCTTGGACAGAGGTCCAAAGTTTTAAAATTTAAATGAAGTAATTTCATCTGGTGGAGTGTCATATTAAGATGTTAAGGATAAATGAACTCACAAGGTTTACATAAATGTCGCCATATAAGACATCATTGTTAAACCTAGGTCATACGCTTTTAAATAGTTTAAATATTTAAGTTCTTTAAAAAAATGACTGAAATAATTTCCACTGATATCCATATGATAACAATAACATGACAGCTTTTAAGAGTCAGCTGACCTGTTCACTTTGCCAGCCACTGTAACACTGAATCTGGGTGTCTTATGTGTATGTACATATAGTATTTACAGCTGTAAGGTATCCAGTGATTTTAATACGTACTTTTAGAGAGAGAATGAGGGAAGCAGCAGTTATAACACCTGCAGTAGAAGAGGAACGTGCTCTGCTAACTAAGGACTGGACACGTTACAAGAGGAAGCAGCATTTGAAGGATATGCAGATGATAGACAGGCTTATGTTTGCACAGCAGAAAGCTCTTGATGAGCTTCGTCAGGAATCAGAGGAACTCTATCAGGCAGCAATACAGGTACTGTGGCATCAGCATATATTTTTAACTAGCTAGAGTATTGTAATGGTATGTTGTACTCCTGTCGACTTTATTGTCCTGACAACTGTTACTACCTTTACAGTTTGTCATGAGGTGAGTATTGATTTAATCAAAACTGATATAATGGACAACCTGCTGTTTGCTGTTAAAAATGTAGTTCTTGAAATTACTTGTTTTTGTCAGAAAAGGAACAGTAAAGATGTTTGTATTTTTTTTTTCCTTGGCACTACAGCCCCAGTGGGCCTGGGCCTACCTCCATGAACTCTGTTCACTTCGGTTTTTCTAGATCTTACACATATGGTAGGACTCCTTGGGTGAGTGATCAGCTTGTCGCAAGGCCTCTACCTGTAGACAAACACAGAAAAACGCACACAAACATCCATGCCCTGAGTGGGATTTGAACCCACAATCTCGGCTTCCGAGCAAGCGAAAACAGTGCATGCCTTAGACCACTCGGCTACCGTGACTGGCTAAAGATGTTTGTATAGTATCACATAACCTGTACATTGTAATGTTGTATAGTACAGGCATGAATTGTGGGACTATGCACTTATTGTAAGCTTTTATTTTATTGCTAGTGGGGTGGGACTAAGTCCTTTGTACTGCGGCCACTTCTGGCCTATTGTACCAGCTCCAGATGATAGGTTAGGGTGATTGTGGAGCAGTTGGTGGAATGAAGATTGGCAGGGGAAACCGAAGTACTCGGAGAAAACCCCTCCAGCTCCACTTTGTCCACCACAAATCCCACTTGAACAGACCCAGGACCGAACCCGGGTCGCCGCTGTGGGAAGCCAGTGACTAACCGCTTGAACTATAGTGCGGCCTATTGTAAACTTAACTGGATCAGTTATAAGCATGTGCTCAGTATTATTTCTAACTTAAATCAGTTCTTGACCATTACTGTGTGATGTTACTCTGGATCAGCAAATGAAGCAGCATCTGACAACGGGTATACCTTGAAACTTACATGTCCTTACACTGTTGACAGGAAAACACATCCTTCTGAAGAATGTGTTATATTTTAATAATTGTTTTTTGTTACAGATCAACCCTACACTGCTTCCTTTTACTGTTCGTGGACCAGTTAAAACACCCCCCATCAAAGGGTATGATAGTCCAGATGGGGAATACACTGATGTTTCCAAGAAATGGTAGTACAAATTTGTAGTGAAGTAAGAATGCCACTGTTTTAGCGACTGTAGTAATTGGAATGGATAAACAATAAATAGAATACACTTCATTATTGAAAATTATGTTTTTAGTTTTTATTATCCTTTTTGAAAACTCCTGTCCATGAAGAATAGTTTATTTTAGTGGTCTTGTAAATATGTAATACAAAGATAATGTATTTCAGAATTTTTTAGACAGTGATAGAAATGGATATACAGAAATGATATGCTCCACTCAAGGCCCATGGCGCATTTTGTGAAGGTATTTAATTCCTTTTAGTTGCTTCTCTTGTCATGGAAAATGGAGATGATTTTGTTCATATAAATTGTTTCTGTTTTCAGTGTTGTGAATAACCACTGGACAGGAGTAGTTAATCCTTGTTTGCAGGTCTACGAGAGTAATTGTACTGAGGAGCAGAATATGTGAATGTTCAGATGTGTATGGTGAATTAATGTTAATGCAAGCAAGAATTGTTTAAACGGTGTGAATAAATTATTACATCTAATAACTCACTTACTTACTCATGGAGCTGAGCCCTTCTTGAGGAGCTGCCAATTCTGCAGCTACTCAAGAATTTCCCAGCATTTTATGGAACCCGAAGGTTTGTTACCGTGTTCACAAGAGCCCTCCACTGGTCCCTATCCTGAGCCAGATCTATCTAATCCATACCATCCCGTCCTATGTCTCTTAAAATCCATTCTAATATTGTCCACCCACCTATGCCTTGGTTGCCCATGTGGTACATCTGATAACTAATTGATTATATTGTAATAGAACCAGAAGGTTTAGTATTGCTAATACCTGAACATACCATGGGACACAATCCTGAGCCAAATTTTCCCGAGATCCATCTTAATATATTGTAACGTGTTTCGTTACTGAATACGCTGTAGAGATCATTAATTGGTTTATTGAACAATCTACAAATATCGGCTACAATTAATTATCACAATGTTACGGGTTTCCACACTTTACAAACCCTACAACAAAATCTCTTTAACACTATCTTCCAGAGTCTTCACGTATTAATAGCGCGGGAACTATACAAGTCTCGCTGAATTACACACTCCAAATATAACTGGTTATCACGAACTATCACTGAATCTCGCACACGCGTCTGTAGCTTGTGACTTGCGAACTGAGAACTCGTTGATAACACACTGACTCTTGCTTGCTGCTCAGCCGGCTTTTATTCTGTTCGCTGTTGCTAGGGTCGCCCACCACGTCACTACTGTGACGTGGCGTATAGCCTAGCAACGCTGTTACCTCGAGCCGTCTTACATCACCGCGCATTGTGCGTTACATCACCACGGAGGGGTTGGGGGGAGGGAGCGCTACGTTACCGCCACGTTCCGCTGGGGAGGTAGGGGTCCTCCATTGCGCTACATGTCACAATATTATTCTTATATCATTTTTAGCCTACAGTTGTTACCACAATTATATTTACAGTGTTCTGAAATACATGTCTTGGGGTATAACCAGTCATCTCCTTTACTTTTATACTGTTATCGTCTTGTAAGATGATGATTGAATTATTCTTCATCAGTTACTGAAGTTATGCAGCTTGAATTGTTGCAGTCAGAGTGATGAATTGAGGCAGATGTAACAGGGAGCACCCATGGCATGTTTTTGACCTTTAGAATAATGTTGACATAATAGTGTAATAACTACAGCATCACACCATTTATTTAATATTATGTTTTCACCTTCAGAGAGAGGTTGACATAATGGTATACCACATTGGCACTTATACTCGTGATTTAATATTATTTTTGCTGACAAGCAGCTGTCGCTCAGTCGGTATAGTTCGCTTGTGGGCTAAAACCACAGTTTGTTTGTTTTTGTTTTTTATTCTGTATGTATTTACTGTTAGAGTAAAAATTATGTAATAATATAATAGTATCTGTGTTGTCACTATTAATTTAATATTAACGTACAGAGGGCCCACAAAATATGGTGTTTCAAAGAGTTATGTGTTTGTAACTATGGTGTATAATAAAAAACAAATGAAAGTGAAAACATGCACTTTTAATTTGTGTTAATGAGAAGCTATACAGGAGGTTTGGTACAGAAGTTCAGTGCTTTATACTTAGACCACTGTGTGTTCATATTGTGATATGTAGACCCATTCCTAGGAAAGCAGCTGACAGACACGATTTAATGGAGATGGATTCTTGTAAGTCAACACATTTCTTACTGGTGAACACGTTCCCATAGAGATGGATTCTTGGAAACCAACTTGTTACAGAACATGTTTCTGTGGATATGAATGATTTACGAACATTCCTTGGATATGGATACGGTTTATAAGACGAGAACAGAATTCAGATCAGATCATTGGGAGACAGAAGCCAGAAAAAGGCAGGAGAATACAGTTGAAGACAGGCTAGAAGAGAAGTTAGTCATAGTTCAGATCATAGCGAGAGATTAGATCAGATCAGAATTGAGTGAGTCTTAGGCATTCAAGGAAGAAGGGCTGAACTGAAGAGTTATTGTGAGTTATTCTAATTGATTCAGGAGCCGGGATAGCGCAGTCGATATAGCAACTACCTAGGAGCTGGATGACTAAGAGGTCAGAGTTCAAGTTCTGGTAGGGTCAAGAATTTTCTCTTCACATTGTCCAGACTGGCTCTGGCCTTCTATCCGATGCATACCGGAGGCTCTTCCCCCCAGTAAAAGTGATGGGCATGAAGCTGGCCACTCTCCTCCAACCAGTGCCGAGATCAAGAAAATGTGGATCTATACATCCACTCCCCCATATGCCTTCATGGCATAGTGCTTAATTCGTTAAGCACAGGGAACAACTTTACCTTTACCTGTTATAATTGATTGTGATTATGAGTGATTGTAAAAGAGTGTTAAATAAATCCAATCCAAACCCCTTCATTGTTAGTCATACACATAAATACATGACAGCTGGTGTCAGAAGTGGGATTGAATTAATCAAATTATTGGATTAGAGATTGCATTGTGTCGTTACACCATCATACCATGGAAATGGAGATGGAACAGCTGATGAAATGCCAGCTGTCCAAATGGAAGGCAGAAATGAAAGCCGACCGAGAAGAATGAAAGGCAGAAATGAAAGCTGGCCAAGAAGAAATCAAGGCAGAAATGAAAGCTGACCAAGGAAAGATGGTGGCCAGGTTGGAAGCCAAGATAGAGGAGATGAAATCTGGCCAAGTGAAAATGAAATCCACAGTGAGTGCCATTGAAAGGAAAATGGAGGACTGTCTAGTAAAGATGGAGGCCACTGATTTGGAGGCAAATCCAGAAGAAATGCAGTCCAAGGCGGTGCATCAGGAGGTCCCTAACAAAGAAGCCATAGTGAAATCTTCTGGAGCACTGAAGAAGCGTCACAGAGGCCGGCATCTAGCTGCAGGGCACTGCAATCAGAGGAACAGAACCAGGGAAAATGTGGATCCCAGAAGAAACTGGCTGCCATCCACAGAGGGGTGACATGCCATGCAGGAGTGTCATGGTGCAAAGGACACAGCCCAGAGAATGTGGTACAAGGGACCTGGAGAAGATGGATGCCCAGGAGGAGACAGTGGACCCACAAGGAAGGTAGCACTGGCATGAGGAACTGAAACCTTAACCAGCAATTATGTCTGAGGAGCAAGAGGACATCTGGCAGGATATAGAGGAAGATTTTCATACTGGAAATCATGAAACAAATAGCCAGATCGTATGTCAGACTTCAAAGAATGAGGAACTGGACACTGTGGAGGGATTGGCCCCCTCCAAAATGGAAAAGGAGATTGTACACAGAGTAGGAGCCAGAAATGTGGGAGCACCAGCCACTCTGAACAGATTTGCATCCACCATTTGAAAAGAAAAAAATGGGATGATGGTTATACATCTGGACAAACTGGCACCTTAAGGAGGGAGCAGAGGGAGTGGTTGGAGAAAAGTTACTACTGAATAATCTGAGCCGTGAGAAGATGAAACCAAGCGCAACCATCAGAAGAAGAAAAGGCAGTACACCTATAACCTATTCAGGACAAAAAGCCTTAAGGAGGGATCAGTGTGACCCATTGCTAGGAAACGAGTTGACAGACGCATTTCCATGGAGATGGATTCTTGAAAGCTAACACATCGCTGAATGGCGAACGCGTTCTCATAAGGATGGATTCTTGGAAACCAACATGTTTCTGTGGGTACAGAATTCAGATCAGACCGGTAGAAGACAAGACAGAAGCCAGGAGAAAACAGTAGAAGACAGACTAGAAGAGAAGTCAATCATAGTTCAGATCAGAGTAGAGAGAGATCAGATCAGATCAGAATTGAGCGAATCCTCAGCAGTTAAGGAAGAAGGGCTTAGCTGAAGAGTAATTGTAATTGATTGTGATTATGAGTGATTATAAAGGAGTAATCAATAAATCTAATCTTCCAATTCAAACCTTTCTATTAGCCTTGCATCAATAAAATATGTGACAATAGAACTGCCAGATTATTTATAAGTGGTATGTCATTGCCCTTTAGGGAGTTCTTAAGATACTTACTAGAGTTTTTAGTCACCATAGAGAGACAAGGAACTTGGGTTTTCTGGAATGTATTTGTCAAATACAGCACTTAATATGCTTCTGTCCCTTTTTTTACCTGAATGTTACTTTTCCAAAAAGAAATGTCATCAAGATTATTTTCACAGTTCTAATTAATCTAAGGCTTTATAGGTTCATAACCTTTATTATCACATGACAATTGTCATTGGATATTTTTTAGCAGAACACTGAAATTTGTGTTAAAATATGTCATCCCAAAATAATTAAAATATATACTGTAATGTTATATTTTAGCATCCTGTTGCACTGATTTATGTCCATGATTTATTCTAACCGTCTTACAGTGCATACATTTATTCACCCCACTCTTCCCTCCTGCACTACATGTTTCAGCACAGAAGTGCCATCTTCAGGTGCTTTTCGATGTACGTTAAACTATTTCATTGCATGCCCTGTTGTCTTTATACTAAAATATATATTCGTCATATATATTGATAAATTTCAAATATTAAAAATATTAAAACTGTTCAGGATTTGTCATCCTNCAGTTTAATGTATATAGAAAAGCACCTGAAGATGGCACTTTTGTGCTGAAACATGTAGTGCAGGAGAGAAGAGTGGGGTGAATAAATGTATGCACTGTAAGACGGTTAGAATAAATCATGGATATATACTGTAGTGTAATAGTTATTCTGATAACATTTCGTTTCACTGTTCATTCACTTTATAAAGTGGAATGGAATAAAGGAATATGGGTATTTTTTGGGGGGGGGTAGAGGAAAATTCAGGACCTATTCAAGCATCCATATTCCCTTTTCTCCAAGATTTCCAGTCAGTTATACCTATCTGTGTCGTACCCATTCTTATATGTAAGGGGAGTGATGAACAAATAAGGCGTTTTGAGAATGGAAGTTTAGATATTTGGATGTATGTTTATAATTAAATTATGTTTAATATATGCATTAAACATACATTAGTAACAAAATAACTTGGATTTACAGTATAAAAGACTTAAAGGCAACAATTGACATCACTAAAGACAAACACACAAGAACTTTGCAGTGAGACATTACATAGTATCATTACAGTTTATATACAGACCATACAATTGCACTTATATACAGCCTCTTTAATTAATTATTTTTCTGAATGCTGTATAGTATAGGATTTTTGATCACAGTGAAAGAAATAGCAGTGTAACATTTGTCAGCATTACAAAACTTGTACTGTCTGGGCAGGTTACTAAGCCCTTGCATAGTCTTGGAAAAATATAATTGACCTGTGCACAGTGGCAATTTTTTCAGTAATTTACACTGTGAAGGTCTTATACTTAGGTTTAATTTCTTACACTAATGTAATAATGCAATTACTTCCAATAACCACAACTTATTTCATAATAATTCAATTAAATCCAACCTGTCCACAACATAACAATAGATTGAAATTTACACTTTAATTTTGTCTTGTCATTAATGGGGTAATATGACAAATAGCCCACTTCAAAAATTGTGTTGATGCTATCAGCTGTATCTGAAAACTCTTAACATGTTGAATTTGTCATGATTTCATTACTTTAACCTCATAGTATTAAAGAAACCAAAGGTTCATCACTTGTCATTTCTAAAACACAATCATACTGTCATATTCTGTCCTCATTTGACTCAAAACCACATCACATAAAATTTTTCAGGGAATTCAGTTAAGTATTACCCTTTTGTCCAAAACCTTAGGCTTCACAGAAGCATTAATTTACAAATTTTGACCAAAATAGTTTGATTCTAAAGAGTTCTGGCGATGGTGTATAATAAACAGAATTACTGGTTTTTTGGACCTTTTCTGTCATCCAGTATTCTAGAAAATAGAAAACATGACGTTTCGGAAAGTAGATCTGTTTCCATCCTCAGGTGAAGGTGGCAGGAAGATGCCTACTCGGGTGGGACCCTTAGAAAGAGCTTGAGATTAGCTCTCTCTAAGTGGTCCAACTGAGTAGGTGTTTTCCCCCTTCCATACCTGAGGACGGAAACATCCAGTTTCTGAAACGTCATGTTTCTGTTTTCTAGAATACTGGGCAATGGAAAGGGTCCAAAATCCCAGTAATTCTGTGTGTAAACAGTTTAGTTTTCCATCTTGTTTTTGTTGCATGCCAAGACAGTCATTGTAACCTTCCTGTAACCCTTTCTGGTAATCCTGAGAGAAGAGCTTAAATTAAATTCCATTTTATATTACAGTCATCTTAGACCTTCTGGCAAATTGTTGAGTTGTTCAGGTGGAAGAATCAGATGCTCTTCCCATCTAGCTGTACCACAGAGATTCAGGCTACTGGCATAATTGATGTGTGTGTGTGTGTGTATATATATATATATGTCTCCCTCTACAGCCACTAGTTTGTAGTAATTTCTACTTTGATTAACTGATTTTATTGTATTTGATATTCAGCTATTACTAAAATTTGCCTACAAAACTAGTCAACAGTGACTACTACTTCACAAAGAAATGTGTTATTTCAGTAAATGAGTGGATCAGAAAAAATTTCAGGCAAAATTGTAACAACTAATGAGATGAATGTAAAGTGTGTTCACAAAGTCCCTTCGGGGTTTAGAAAAATTGTGGCATGCAAACAAATTGAGCTAGCCACATGCAGTTTGCGGCAGATCATAGTGAAACTCTGGAAGTTTTTTACTGACCTCAGTAGACCTTGATGTGGACTCCTTTGGTAGCATGGAGAACGTCCAGACTATTTGGGCTCTTGCCAAATTCTGTGGAGTATATCTGCTGGAATAGCCAAGATTGCATTCCTGATATGTGTGGGGATATGTCGTGTGTTCCGAATACCAGTTAACGGACTTTATAACATGAAGACCTGTATCAGGAATGTGATCTCGGCTATTCCAGCAGACATGGTCCACAGAACATGGCAAGAGCTCGAATATTGTCTGGATGTTCTCTGTGCTACCAGAGGAGCCCACATCAAGGTCTACTGAGGTCAGTAAAAAATTTCCAGAGTTTCACTATGATCTGCCATGAACCACATGTGGATAGCTCAATTTGTTTGCACGCCACAATTTTTCAGAACCCCAAAGGGACTTTGTGGACACACTGTATTATGACAAAACATTGTCGTACATTTTGAGGTAATGACTACTGAGTTGGATTTTTTCATTACTCATATACATGAAAGATATCTATTTATTTATTGGTGCACTTCACTAGCCTCGTTGTGTTTATTTAAGAGCATATAATAAGATTGGGACAGCATTGTTACCAGAAGTTGATGATGGCCTCTTAGGTAATGCGAGACACAATGACCTTAAAAATGATCACTATATAGTTTTCATACAGTGTAATGTGGAGGAGTTTTTAAGTCTGTAAGAAGTACATGGGATCAGAATCACCTAGAGAGAATGTGTGTGTATGTGCCTGTGTGGGACTCTTGTACCTGTAAATTCTTTGCCATTATGCCTGATTGTTTAATATGCATTAAGAATATTGATTGGAATATGTATGCATCATCCTTCAGACCATGTCAGATCATAAACAATGACTACAGCAGAAATCTGGCATTATTTTATATTATTGTATAGTGGGGCAAAATAAGTTTCATTGCCATGTTTTATGTCGCTTGAAAGTGACATGTATGTAAAGGGGTTATTGGAGGTAAATTTGTTAATCATTTGTTTCTTTCATGGGGGTATAAGAGGAGGCTGATAGATCAGTTAAAAGCAGTTATCTTGACACCATATGGTTTACTTTGCTGAAATTGAGTCAAGAGTTTGATAAGGAATTTGAAATGTTAACTTGTAAACAGAAATAAATAAGTTTTGTCTGTTTTACCTTCTTTTTGGAAGGACAAAATCAAATACATGTGGGTCATGCATGTTGCAGAAATATATTGCACATGATAATTTTTCACAAGAACTTAACATTTGACATCACTGTTGCTGATTGTGAATTATGTAATGTGAGACAGAAGATTTTTCTGTAAGTGCCCTGATGTTTTTGTCAGTTCCACATGCCACCCTTTGCGCTTACTAAGAACCAAGAAATGCATACTGTTTTCATGAATACAGTTTATTCTAAACTATACCGTGATACCCATATTTCATATTGACTTCTGTGCAAAGGTACTTAAGAGAGCCTTTTGTAGGAATGTAACTCTCATACTATGGGAGATCTACTTTACATGTTTGTGGAGTGTGGAATTTAGTTGCTCCATAGATCTGTAAGCACAAATGCACTAAAATGAATCAGTTTTCTGTATATTGCACAGGGAAATAACCTTAAATGTAATATCATGTCCTTCTTCCTTTTAATTCCTAGGAGAAATATAGAGCCTGACAATGCAGATGTGGTAGTTGGTTCCATCAGTTTTTCTATTATCAGATGTGTGTCTAAACAAACCTGAATATTCCCACTGTGGAACCTAAAGAGACTGATGAGTGAGCTGTGACTTCCATACTGCTGAAATTTCATAGTATAATCATCACAGACAGTCAGCAGCTTGTTCAATTCATGTACTCCTTTTAACTACAAAAACATAGAAAGCACTTTTGAAATGTATACCTATTGTAAATACTAACATTTATAGCTAACCATTCTTGCATATTACCTGTGATATGCCAGACATATTATTTGGACCATTACATTTGCGTTTGTTAAATCAGTCATTCTCAGAGCTCTTTTACAAATTGGAACTTAATCAAATTTAAGTTCACGTTTGCAAATGGGGCAGTTGTCAGAGGCTTTGAGACACTGACGAAGGCAATCACCATGGAATATATGATGGCAAGGTGTAATACGAGCCAATCGCATGGGACTTAAACAAACTGCACACACATCATCAAAAGCAGCCAACTCATCTGATGTAGCATAACGATATTGGTTGATCACAGCACGTTCATTATTGAGAATTCTCAAACTGTTGAGTACCATCTCCTTACTTCGTAGGAAGGCATTTAGATACAATACTGTGAAAACAAAGCGGTATTGTCCATATGCAATAAGGGGAATTGAAAGAAGTAGGGTTAGGGCAATGGTAAATGTTCGGAGTATGACTGGAGCCCACAGAATTTCTAAAGATTCCAGGACATTGAGTTGTAGGAAGAGGAGGAGAGAAGGGAAGTTATCAACAAAGACCTTTTCAGTTGCCATGTAGTAGAACCATGTGACAGCAGTGTAGATTGAGGTAGGATGATAATGCTCTAGTCCTTGCTCCAGCCCAAACACTAGCAGCATGAAAACTACAGTAATGATGAAGGTCACTGCCTTGGTCCATTCCAACACAATCTTTGTTGCTGACATGGCAAGGTGCTTGATGTTGGAGTGCTCTGTCATTGTGACGTAAGGTGACCAGTCTTCTTTATCAATCAGTTCCTTGATGTATGAGACACAATATGCGATGACGTTATAGAACATGAGAGAGTAGAGGCAAGTCACCCGCTGTCCAGGTACCAGCACTCGGTCACACAACATGAAAAACACCAACTAAACAAAAGAATAAACAATAATTTCCACCTCATTAACAACATTCAACAAAAAAGATAGATATAAGACATTTATGAGAAGGACTGTTGCTTGTAATAACAACAGTCCTAGTCCTATTTACAGTTTGTAGTGTTTTATTAAAGATTATTTTCCAGTGTGATATACTATTTCCCTGTGAATGAGACACAAGTGTATAAGATGCATAATGGTTACGGAAGTATATATTAAGAAGTGTCTTTTCTGAACTGCACTAGGGCATACAATGCACTGTGAATTTAAGGATCATTTTGAAGGATAAGAGACATGTCTTATGCAGTGGGAAATAAGTCAGATGTAAAATATAAGGGAGTTCTAAGGTGGCTAAGGAATGCATGGAATCTTAGCATTGATCTTAAGAGATGTATCTTCTTTCTCTTCCAAAAATATGATTAAAATCATCAAATAAAGTAAGATGGAATGGGTGAGGCGTGTAGTAAAAATGGGCTAAACAGGAAGTGGGTACCAAATTTTAGAAAACTTGAAAGGAAGAAGCTATGTGGGAGATCTAGGCATAGACGGAAAGATTCTGCTGCAATGGATCATAAAGAAATGTGATATAAGAATGTGAATTGGACTCATCTGGCTCAGGTTACAGTTCAACGGAAGATTCTTGTATACTCGTATATTGTAATTTTCAGATCCCATAAAAAGCAGAAATTTGTTGACTAGCTGAGTTACTGTTAGCTTCTCAAGGATGAGTCTGCTACATGGAATTATACTTGCAGTGTATGTAAAGTACAACTGAATGCTATGAAATTATATAAATTTTACATTATGAGCAAAATAAAGTAACACAGTCATATATCCTTTAAAATAAATTCTAAATCCAGTTATATAAAGGAAACTTGAAAATTACTGGAAACTTCTTAAAGACTAAAACCATCAAAGTCACTCTTATAGCTGTATGTCTACTCTCAAGAATATATGACCCTTTCCCCTCCAACCAACTCCTGCTGCTAACTGTAAAATTCTGTGACAGTTCAAATGAATCTCCCTAAGTGTTAAGCAAATATATCATTACTTTTTTTTATTGCTAGTGGGGTGGGACTAAGTCCCTTGTACTGCAGCCACTTCTGGCCTATTGTACCAGCCCCAGATGATAGGTGAGGGTGATTGTGGAGCAATTGGTGGAATGAAGATTGTAAGAGGAAACCAAAGTACTCAGAGAAAACCTGCCCCAGTGCCACTTTGTCTACCACAAATCCCACTTGACCAGGCCCGGGATTGAACCCGGGCTGCCACGGTGGGAGCCAGCGACTAACCACTTGAGCTATGGCGCGGCCTAAATATATCATTAATTATACAATATAAATAAGCAGTGTTTTGTTTCTAGAAATATGTAATAACTGGAGGTGATACTTTTTTAAACTTTGTGATAAAATAATGAACTTCTGTTGTTCCATCTACTGCTGTTAGTACCTCATCTTGTGCACCATAGAACTAGTGAATTGTAATACTGATCTTGGATAGAATGGAATAATAACCAGAAAGCATTTATTGCTTGTAAAATTATTAATGTTTAAGATTACACTCAACACCAAATATTTAGCACATGTCATGAGCAAGTAATTCTCGGAATTACTTCAATAGGAAAATATTTAATTTCCTTCCTTCACAAAACAGTGAAACTAGATAAGTGCCAATTGTAGTCTTAGCATTGATGGATACTTTTTCATAATAAACTGACAGAATTGTGTACCTACCTGATTCACCATTGTGAAAATATTAGTCATCTTCATAAAGAGCTTTTCAGTTCTGTCCAGAGGAGCATATACACGCCAAGCAAATGCTGTAATAGGTTTTATTATGAAGTCACATTTATCTGAAATAAAATACATAACAATCATTAGCATCAAGTAAAACAAAAACTAAACAAATGTTGGAACTGCATATTCAGACATTGAATAAGATGATTTGGACACTTACGAGGTTTTTAGAAATCAAAGAGTATTATTCTTTTCTTATGTCAGCAACAGTTGTTCTGAATACTGAATTGGGTGGGATTGAAAAGGAGGAGAGAGTTTATGTATTTTAAGCTACCTTTCTAACATTAAAATGTGCATTAAATTAGAAAGAATATGCTAGAATAGTTAGTCCCGATCAGAATTTAACTCTAATCTTTATGAGGCCGAACCCAATAGAATATAACGAAATTGCATGTTTTCTTATAGTAAATATAGTGCACAGACGTCTAAATTAACAGATATGATAGCTACAAATATATATTGAATTAGAATGGAACAGAAAAAGAGTTAAAACTTCCCTCTGAAATATAAAGCAGGAGTTTCAATCAGCACCTTATAGTATTTGTTAGAAAAATTAAAAAAATAGAGATCGAAGAATATCTCAGAGTAGATTACTTTTTAGAAGTCACATTTTTTATTATAATTAAAATGCCATAATTAAGTTAAATTTCATAAGTGCCATCAAATTAAACACTTTTGATTTAACATTCAGTGCTTATAATACATGGATGTAGCAGATGTGTGGTATGTGATCACCTTAAGCATCCACACTGAGTGGGTCATAGATATAATATATATATTTTTTCATGACTTAGCATTTTAACACATCTGCATTCTCTGGATGTGAAAATATTTTATCCAAAGATGGGCAACAGTTCTATTTTCAAAAGTGTACATAAAACTGGTACAACTGAATAGATGTTTCTTGTACCAAGCACTAAGTTTCCTGGAATCGTTATCTCATGATACATCAAGTTTACCACAAACTAGACTGCATTCTTAGATTGACTATTTTGAGAGGCTTTCAAACTGAACTTGCTATTTAATATACTCCAAATTATAAAACAAAATAGGAATTGCATAATACATTTCATGACACCAGGTCACATAAGCAGATTTTGTGAGTATAAACTGGATTACTGAATTTGCTCAGGATTTGATCTGTTGTGGTGGTGGCAATGGACATTCAGGTTCCATAAAATGAAGTTTTCCCAATAGTTATGTACCTGTACACTACTGAGGGAATACTCTGCATCTAAGAATTATTTAGCTATTTATGATAACCTGTTTTAGTGTATTATTCCTGCGTTTGGCTGGAAGAACTGAGGAGAAAAGACATTTGGCATTGTCACTGCCCATTATGATGGCAGCATTTATGATGAGAAATAGATGATTAAAACTAATTTTCTGTGGCCAGTAGGAGATCCAAGGCCAGATGCTATGTGAGAACAGTTTTGACTATGAAAATTAAGTAATATATTAAGCCATAAATGATTCATTATTAACTTATCAGTCAGGGAATATTCTTCTTTGTCTTAGTTAGTGCCAAACATGGTGTTATAGACTAGAACATTTGAGGATATTAAGGTTATTTTTCAACAGCTGCAGGGATAAAATCGATTACAAACTGGTATCTTTTTCTAGTCTGCCCCTCTTTCAAAATCTGTGTTTCCTCTAAGATCTGCATCACCAACTCTTACACCTTCTATCTTCTGTTTTGAAAGTGTGACAGATATCATCAGAAAATCTCTGAACCATATTTGAAAATATTTATAGCAACTCCATGATTGACAAATACTCGACCACAGTATCTTAATAATAATCAAAATTTATTTTTTCAATCTTCATTGTTATGACCATTTCGCTTTTCTAACACAAATTATCATCACATTTGGATAAAATTTCCTTGCAAATAATCAGAACTAGCTAAGTTTTCCTGTGTGACATTTATGCATCCCTGCAGAATGCAGAAATGTGTATCAGATCATAATAAATGCATTATGAAATGTGGTACACACTGTCCAGTCTGCACTGCATTTGAGCAACCATAATGATGCAGATCTTGTGGTTCTGTTCATGGGAATCTATTTTCTCCCCTGGAAAGAATGTGTTATTGTACTACATTATAGATCCGCTCATCTGCAGCAACCTCTTTGTGCTCTGTATGAGTGGTAGTTCTCTTGAAATATGCATTACACTCCTGTAGAAGCTCCTAAATTCGTCAAATGTAGGAGTAAATCGAGGTCCATCGCGTAACAAGTGATTCCCATTTACTGAGCAGGTGTGGGGCTGTAATTTTTATAATCCTCTTGGGCCCTCCCTGGTGAGTGCCAGTAGTAATATTATGAAATAGGCCACGACTGCTTCATTCCTTTGCAGTCAACTCTATATGATCATTTGAACAACTAATTCGGCGCCCAATTGATACAGTATAGTTAAATGCAATTTCGAAAAAAGATCCCCAGCATGAAAAGCCATGGAAGCAACTCTACCGTGAAGACGGAGGCAACACGTTCCAAAACGTCGATAAAATTCTACCAGACTGCACAGCGTCACGTCCCAGAGGACATTAATCTTTACAATCATCGCTATGAGAGCTTCAAATACTGTAATTGAACCGAGTCAGAAACCAAACGGATTCAATTGTATAGCGAAAGGGGCATTACGTACATGCGTTATACCGATGGTGATTCGAACCTACAGCCCGTAAGATCATTGCGGGGGTGTTTTGCTGTTCTGAAAAGTAAACACGGCTGATAATACTGAATTACTTTGCTACGATTTTCGTTTCAAGTTTGAGTACATGTAACAGTATGACATATTTCCACTTGGTTTACTTAATTGATTTTCTGGTCATTAAGTAACCATCGCACGTAATTTTGAAGACATAGTGACATAGACACTTGATGACATCATGTGGTCGGGCTGAAGAACATTGTTGCCGCTGTCGGCTAAGCAATGGGAGTGGTTAATCTCTGTTTGCTTCAATTCTGAGAACAAATATCGCGTAGGTATTTTAATCTGCATGTGGAATATCTGACGCAGGACATTTCAAATACTTTCTGAGGGCCACGTGAAATATTCTCCGGAGCCACCCAGCATCATAAATAAACATTCAGCCTATCCTGGAGATGTGTTGATCGCAGGAGAAATTAGAAAAATGGGCTGAAATGAATTAACTTTAATTTCATTGAACCCTGCATCAAAAGACACTAACGTTAGTCCATCATCAGAAGTCCGAACGTCCACCATGCATGGAACTGCATGAAAAGACGTAACAGTGTTGTGGCTTAGTGTCATTACTCTGATATCAAGTTTCAGTTATTTACTTCGGAGCTTTTAAAATGGCATGATCACGGACTTGACATTGCCCAAACCTTGCCTTTTCTTTGTGGAAAAGGATAATATGCTTCATGTACCCTTGTACATCTTATTTATGTTGGAAAATAAGGTTACATTTTTTTCTACTCACAAGTATGTTGTCTGCCCCCAATTTCTGCGTTTTGTAGTTTCTTTGGAGTTTTTCCTTAGGAACTGATTGAAATTCACGATTAGCCCATCAGAACACATCAAAAATAGATAACATTAAAGTGTTGTGGAGTGCCACCAAAAAGCCGGGCGATAGGACGTCCATTGATAGGTAACGGCAGCGATAAGAATGTATACTTCTTTAATAACCAAGTAGTTTGTTTAGGGCGTTCAGGAATTACATTCTGGCACTGCCTATAGCACCTTGAATGTGTAGTGATGGTATTATATCACCCGATAAAAAACGTTAATTGGGCTGCATACATTTTTGGAAGAATTCCATGTTAAGTATACATAAACTTTAATAGACCCACGAGTAATTTTCTTTCCTCAGGTTCGGACGATCTGTCAACACGGAAATGTGTAGTTACATCCTCTGCTTCATTTGTGTTTGAGCAAACAGCAAACAATTCAGTAACCTAGGCTGGTGACGTAGGTGTTTTCAATTCATGTTGACAACAATATTTCTTTAGCAGTATGTTTGTGTGGCACAGATATTTAAGACGTCAACCGTTTTGGCTCTATCGCAAAGAGAGAAGGAGGAACCCAACCCCCAACTGTCGTCACAACTAGGTGGGGGGGATTTTGTGGAATTTGGTACAGTCAGGTCAATTAACATATCTGGCATATGAATGGATGGAAATATTATAGTCGTGTTTGAAGTCAAGTGACGAATTTTTTGTTTGAACAGAGAGCAACTTAAGGGCACTTAAATAACATTTAATTTTTTAGTACCAAGAATAATATTCACTACAGATATAATAGCTATTTATTTTCCAGTGTTACTTAGTTTTACTTGTGGTAACTGAACTTCTTAAATTTGTCAGATGCTGTATACAAAAACTAATATGCTTCCATTTCCCAGACGGGTCCCTCAGTGAACAAGAATTGTTTTCCTGGGAAAGGATTTCTCGTAATTAATCAAAGCAGAGTACAAAATTAAGTCAAGTATCATTCTCTGTTAAGTATTACAAAGATAAAGAAAGTAGGGGAAAATGCTGCTGAAAGTATAAAACACGTAATGAATGAAGTTGGTCTGAGGTATGTATTTGGATCGATGTCTGACGTCAGCCCAGCACTCTGCCTGGACTCAATATTCATCCTCATGGACAATCCTAATCATGTTTCATGTTAAGTTTTGGGATCAGTATGTTCATGAAAGTACAACTCATGTTACAAACAGTATAATTTTTCGATGCAAAGGCGTTACAAAGGTAGGTCAGTTTGAGTAAGGAAATCGGTCAGGGAAAGTCCTCTTACCATGCACAAAAGCGGCACAATCTAAATTCCGGGCAGACAAATAATCTTAAGGGGACCGAAATTGGCGCTCGCTCGCAATTAGCCGATGATTTTATGAAGGATGGTACTAGGCAGTTAACCCTTTATTCCAGTATATGTATCATGTGCGTTAACACACCAAATCTCTGCATTCTTTCCTCAGAGTGTATTTGTGTGTTTCATATGGTTCTCGCAATAAACAGCGATTGTTTCCCTAAACAGCATTAATCGATTTATTTTTATAATGAAGATGTAGTGTGTTTCTTGTGAGGTACGAATTGAATTTTTAAATGTTAGAAGAAATTCAGTATTTAAAGTATTAATGAAGAAGAAGAAGAAGACCTAAAGAACCTGTGCATTTCTTACTAATTCGAAAGCAAGAACACCCGTCTAGTCGCGTCCTATGGGAGGAATTTCTTATAACTTGTGTCTGACATCTACCATCTGTTGTTTAATACAACAGAAATTAGCACTCCAAGACTATTGTAAATCAGCAGAAATATTGACGAATAAAACGATGGGCTAGCCGGTCACGGTAGACCAGCGGTCTAAGGCATGTACTATCTTCCCTCGCTTGGAAACCGAGATCGTGGGTTCGAATCCCACTCAGGGCATGGATATTTAGTTTGTCTTTGTGCGTTTTTCTGTGTTTGTATACAGGTAGAGGCCTTGCAACTAGCTGATCACCCGCCCAAGGAGTCNGATCGTGGTTTCGAATCTCACTCACGGCATGGATGTTTAGTTCGTGTTTGTGCGTTTTTCTGTGTTTGTGTANTATTTTAATATGAAGACGGCAAGGCATGCAGTGAACTAGTTTATCGTAAATCGAATAAGCACCTGAAGATGGCACTTTTGTGCCGAAACATGTAGTGCGAGAGAGAGGAGTGAGATAGATGAGTGTATGCACTGGAAGACGGTTGAAATAAATCATGGGCTTAAATCAGTGCAACAGGACGCTAAAATATAACATTATTAATTGAGCATAATTTAGATGAACCATTCAACTTAAGATGGAGCCTGAACTTTGTTCCTTGATGCTTGTGAGAATTTGTATGATGATGGTAATGATGATGATGATGATAATAATAATAATACCTGATAAGCAATTTAATGACATTTGTTGTTATCATTATTCATTTTCTTTTCTGGTTCCGTCTGCTTCTTTAGTGTTTTCCTTCATATACTTTGCAGTTACACTTATGCATTAGAGAGTTTAGTTTTACATTCTCTGAGTAAATAGGGATATCATCCCGCGGCAACTTTCCTTCAGATGGGAAGCCAGGGACTAACCGCTTGAGCTATGGCGCCGCCTTTTAGAAAATGCTAATCTTCGTTTCTCTGCTCGTTATATTAGAGACTTTTCAAATGTTCATTCTTTGTCCATCATTTAAATATTGTCCTGCTTGGTGCACCTATTCTGCTATCGTGGCGGGTAAGGCCTTCGATATATTTGAAATCAAAGGAGTTTCTCTGAATCATATTTTATTTATTAATCTTTTCAAAGTACTTTAGTGTTTATTACACACATTTCTATTCATAATATGTCTCTTGCATATGCATTTGTCATTGTTATTAATCATTTTTATTGTTTCTTTAGAAGCGCCTGATTGTGTATTTTATTGTTTATCTTGTTCTTGTTGCCCTTATGCTCTCCTTTGTTATGTAAGGTAGGAATAGTAGTTTTTCCACTCTGCCGTTTCTTAAACTGGCCTTGTCTCTGCTGTCTTTATACATTTATTAGCTGCAGTGTAATAAATAACATCTACCAGTACATTGCGATTTTTCTGAAATTTCCTTTATAGCTGCTTACTCGGCACATAAATAATAAACAACAGAATTAAATTGAATTATTATGATGCCATATCATAATGGTTGGCGTTATTGCATTAATTTAATTGTTCTTATTTTCTAAATAGCACAAATTGCCTTGTTTTCTCTCTTGTTTCTTTATTCTTGTGTTGATTACTATGCAATTTGCCTTTGGGCTGTTAAGTAAACACGAAAATAAATAAGCCGTTGAACTGAATTACTGGTTTTATAGTTGTTGTCGAGCACTTTAATAAATTAATTACTACTACATGATAGGAAGTAATGTACCTCAGAGATTTTATGATGAGGTGGAATGGATGCGAGCTGCTCAAGATAAGTTTGAATGAAGGAGTTTACATATTTTCGCTTTTTGTTATTCTATACCAGCAAGTTAATTATTTAATGCCGTACTTAATATCCTCAGCAGTGTTTTAGGTGAATTTTTCCGCATTATAAACACATAAAATTTCCAAAGTTAACAGATGCGCTAGAGAGTCAAACATGTACTAATGTTCCTTTGTCCGGGAGCAGACATGGCCCTGCCTGCTGCCTGACAACGCGAGCAGGCGGGACGGTACGGTTAACTGCCAAAATGTCTTCGAGATTAAGAGACTTTAATGACACAGACCTTCGGAAATGAATACAGATTTATTTCAGTGCTGTTTTGTTTTGCTGCTCTGCCATTTATCATATTCTGACATGGAAGTCTTTAGAGCAGCAGAAGGAGTTGTGTGTGTGTGTGTGTGTATGAAGTAACTGCCGCTGTAATTAGCGAGCAGTTTTTTGGGGGACTCCATTCAGTTGTTGTCATATCGAATTTGGAGGTCGGCTCAATTTTCACAACTTTCACATTAAAGTCTTTGCAGTGTAGGCCTTATAACGTCGTGGCAGGTTCCCGCGGTCCTCACAGCCTCCTCACCCATAGTAACGGCCGTGTCGTAATAAATTATGCTGTTCTGTGTAGACCTATAACCATTTTTTTTTACTGATTGTTAATGCATTTCGTCACCTTCATTTACAAATAATTGGATTACTCGTTTCAATAATTGATGACTAATTAAAGATTACTAGGACTATGCCGAGCCCAGCAGCTGTGCGATCTGAGGCGCATGCGCTATTAGGCTGCTCGAACCCTTATCGCATGTTTGAATCCAACAGAAAGAATTGATGCATTTTAGCCCTTTTCTGTGTTATGTTGTCTTAGACGCCTTGTAATAGGTCCGTTGCTATCAGATTTCTGAATGATTTCTTTCTTCTAGATTAATTCTCTGTTGGATCAGGCCAGGCCCATGGCGGATGAAAAGGTATAAAATTGTCCTATGGTTTTATTGTGTTTAAGCATGTACAAACTATTTACCATTAAGTGTGTTTAAAGTACCATCAAGTTTATTCCTGGAATGTATTCGTTAAGGCTCTGACGTACACTGAAATATCCGTTTGGAATGCGGGCTGTCCTGGCCAGTGCTTTCTTGATTCCTCTCAGAATGTTGGTAGATTCGGTGTGGTGCCTTACAGTAAACCACGAGAACTTCTACTTAAGCACTGCTACGTCCGTTCACATCATTCAACGCTAAGTTGCATTTGAGGTTGATGTCTTGTCGCTAAGCAACCAACGAAGAACATGCAGCTGGTATATGATTCCTTACAAATATTAATAACGTAACATCTCTGTATTCTAATGAAAAATTTTGTATTTATTCGAAGTTTCTTGGCGGTGTGTTTTCAGTGAAATTGAATCTTGATCCCTAGAGGGGTTAAAGACATCTCAGAATAGGTACGCAGTCATATTTTAGAGGACGTGGTAACGCAAAGGGCCTGAATTGAATTGAGCAAAATGGAGTAAAATTTTGTATAAGCGAATGGAAAGACAGATGTTTTAGTCGCCTAGTGTCCGGTTACGTTAAGAATGCGTCTAAGATATTCACCTTTTATTATCGGGACTAGTCATAAATACAGCGATTGACTGGAGCACGAAGTAAACGCAATTCATTACGTCATCTTTTGCGCTGCACTTGTGCATCGCCTCTCTTCGTCAGTTCTGAGACAGATAAAACAACAGCACATGTGGAGTAGGCCTAATAGAATTTATTTTCCTTTCGATGTTTTTAGACCCTACCGTGTGATCTTGACGTCGAATAAAAGGTGTCAGATAACAAAGAAACTAACTCAAGACCCAATTCTTTTCTGTTTTAAAAGCATAGTGTTTTTCTGAATTTCCATGAGTCTCTGCAATCTCTTCTTCTATTCGAAGTTGTGCCAACCTTTTTGAAGAATTTATTGGGATAAGTGGGAATGAGGTAGTGTAAGGTTGATAGAAAGGCCGCACCATAGCTCAAGCGGTTAGTCGCTGGCTTCCCACCGCGGCGGCCCGGGTTCAAACCCGGGTCTGGTTAAGTGGGATTTGTGGTGGACAAAGTGGCGTTGGGGTAGGTTTTCTCCGAGTGCTTCGGTTTCCCCTGTCAATCTTCATTCCACCAAATTCTCCATCATCATAATCACCCGGGGCAGTTACAATAGGCCAATCAGTCGCCGCCGTGCCGAGTGAACCCAACTGGACTCCACCCCCGACTAAGCGAATTAAAGAAAAAAGTTGGTAGAACTTCTTGTGTCCTCTTACACCAGAGATGCATAACATTCAATACGACATAAGGCGCTACATGCAACAAAACACTCGTCTGAGACGAGAAAATCTACATTGAATGCATACAAAAGCAACATAAATAACTGACAAACCGATGCTACTTGACTTTACCACTTTTTTTTTGTTGCGTGTTACGCATCTTTGGTGCAGGCATTGTCTTATACTTATTCGATATTTTGTTCCCCCCCCCTCCCATCCAGAGAATAATTGAACCCTAATAACAGTAATAATGCAATCATCCGTTATTATGTAAGATTTGAGGTTTTCACGGCGGTGACTATGAAGAAAGCAGTCTTCTTGGATTTGGCACCGTGTATATCTGTTGTGATTTTTATTCACATAAGGATATAATCTCTTGAAAGATGATGAAGCCAAAAGGATCTTCCCAGAAAAATAGGGCAAATCAGATTTGTTAATTGGTTAGTTCATAATCATCTTTAAGGAACTGTTTATCCGCGACTCTCAGTCTATCAAACAATTAAAATACAATTCAAGTCACTTAAAACTTCTGTCAGTTTAACTTACATTTTTGGTACTGACAGCCTTTCTGCACCAGACATGGTCATGTTTAGTTTAAAGGTCCGTTAATTTTTTTGAGATCCCCCCCATCCAAACACACACACACCCACACGGATTTCCGAGTTCGTTTATTCCTAAGAATCTTGTCCCAAGATTCATTATTTTATTTCTACATGAGAGACTAGCCTATGGAGCTAATTATGGCAAAGAGACGAACGAAGGGCCGTGATGACAAGATCGCAACATTTATGCTGTTCTCAGTAATAATCAGAAACGCTTACCGCAAAGCTCATTCAGTCTAGTACACCTTAAATAGATAGGCAGCTGGAATCACACATCCTATAGTTCTGGTGAGGGCAGTACCATGAAAATAAAAACCGTGGCATAGGACTTTCCGTGTCTTGTATAAGAAAGTGATTTTCAACTAACATGTTCTTAACTTTTGTTTTCTTTAGATTTTGCAGACCTTGTAGGTCTTGGTCCGATCATTTCGTTCTTCAGAGTTTTTATATATTGCTCGTATTTCGAATTCCTTCAACGCACATTGCTTGTTCTGCAGTTAATAAGATAGTGTGACAGATTAATCCATTGCTAGACAACGGCTTGTTACAACGCGTTTCCGGAACAACAAGCTGGAACAGTACATTACTGAGTAGTACAGATCAGTCCAGGATTCAGAGAGCAGTGAGAGATTCTTCGGAGGGATTCGTAAGACAGACGTCGTTCAGAAGGAGTTCAATGCTTGAGCCGTTATAATCAACTGTAATTATCAATAAACCCAATCATCAAACCCAGAACCCGTTATTATTCGTCACGCAACCCCTGATAGGTGACAATATTGTGAAAACTCTGATATTGTCTCCAGAGTTGTTTGATCTTGAGAAATGAAGACAGGACGCACCCAACAACCAGATATGACACCATCGAAGTCGCATTCATCATTGTCTCCACTGATACACTGGTCAGGACAGGAAGAGTGCGCTGTCCTGTGCAATGCTGTCAGACAGCTTCTGGAAAGACTGGACATGTCGTGCCACATCGTGTTCCAAATGTGATGTCACTTTAATTATCTCTCTATCACTGTCGCATCTCCTTGATTATCACCCCTTCACCCTGCTTATTCGCCCTGGTCGGAAGTATATATAAATCCTGGAGTTATTTCATGGGTCCGTAGTTCGTCCTGGACCCCATTCAGAGCCATTTTCAACGACTACCGACTTGCATCTCGTCACCCATCTACAGGTATGTTTGGGGGTTGCCTATTCGATTGGCTATGTCAGCATCATTATGATGAAATCAGTTACGCCCGCTGCAAGACATTTGCCTCCGCTTGTGTTTCACTACTTCAATATTTCTTCGGTTATAAGCCTAGTATTACACACGTATATCGTCTTCCAGTCAATGCCATTTTTTTTTCTGTGGCGCTACAGCCCCAATTTGGTCCTAGACCTACCTCCATGAAACTCTCCGTTTCACTTCGGTTTACTAGATCTTACTCATTCGGTAGGACTCCTTTGGGCGAGTGATCAGTTCGTCGCAAGGCCTCTACCTGTAGACAAACACAGAAAAACGCACGCAAACATCCATGCCCTGAGTGGGATTCGAACCCACGATCCCGGCTTCCGAGCGAGCGAAGACAGTGCATGCCTCAGACAGCTCGGCTACCGTGACCGGCAGTCAATGCCGTTAGGTTGTATTTAAATAACAAAACAGAATCGGAATGCTACTATTTCCTTCCCTCTTCGCAATGAAAGCCCGTCAGAAGGCACGGTTCTTCAGTTCTCCTCGGGTTTTGTACACTTCCAACCACTCTCCTCATGAGAGGCCTTGGAGGCTCATGGGGTTGTGAGAGGTCGAGGTTCCCATATTTTCCAGACAGTTGACTCAGAGATGGCGGTGAGGCTGACAGCCTTTCGCGCCGGCCGCCCTTTACCGCCAGGAAGATTCATGGTACTCATTTCTATTAGAGGCTGAGTCAAACCTAGGGCCATAGTATGGCTGGAAGGATTATGTAAATTGAAAAATCCAATGACCACATCGGGAATTCAACCCGCGACCTTCCGGCTTGTAGCATAGTGCCTCAACCAAGTACGCTACCTCGTCCCTAGCTAACTGATCTCTATGTATGATTGAAGTTCTTGAATTACAAATTAGAAGTAAGAGTAACGTCTGTGTGAGTAAATAAGGACCATGCCACGGGAGTGGGGATATAAATACATTACAAATACGGAATTTTAATTTAACATTTTTGTTTCCTTATAATGCAACATTGTAACTACGTGTTGGATTATATGGGACAGGAATAATGAAGCTGAAACACTGACAGAGAGGTTTATGTTTCAATTGGCCGAGAGCTATACAAACATTTAGGTCTTATGGGTCTCGATTTTATGGTTGCTTTAACTACTGCGGACATAACAGAGAACTTCGAAAGACATCATGTCGTTTATTTCATACATTTTCCAGTATTTATCGAAGCCGAAGTTGTTGTTCGAATAATGCAGTGTTGTTCTCGGATAGGATTCGAATCGTTGTTTCATATTCTTTTAAATTAAATGTGTGTATTTTAAGTTCTTAATTTGAATGTTTCCCTTCTTTAAATCTGTAATTACTACAAAAACAAAACAAAACAAATGCCGTGGTTTTACTCCGTAAGCGAACTATACCAACCAAGCGACCGCCGCTTGTCGGCGAAGTTATTTCCAACTTCAGCGGATAGAGGGTGTCGCGTGGTCAGCGCAATGAATCCCTACGGCCATTAATTTCGGTTTTCTAGACCGGAGCCGCTATTTCCTTGAAGTAGCTCCTCAGTTATCCTCATGAGGCTGAGTGGACCCCGTTCCAGACCCACTACTTCTCAGGAAATCTGGTAGCGCCAGGAATCTAACCCGGGACCTCAGGATCTGTAGCCAGGAAATCTGACCACTAGACCACAGAGACCTACTACATACTGTAATATTAACAAGGAATGAAAACATACCCCGGTCGAGAAAGGGAACTTCTTCTGGTTTAAAATACAATACAAATTAATAGTTAATATTTAATAATGTTACAACATAATTGTTTGTCAGTATCTTCGAGAATAAATCCCTTTAACAGTTTTTACCGCTCAGTTAGGTGACATTTAGGGTGATCTAGTGTGTCACGTGCAGTACGTTTGTTAATATTTCGCCATTACAGTTCTAGGAAATTGAGAACTGAAAATAATTCTTACCTTTGATATTAAGAACCATTGGTCGTAGTCCATTTACGGAATACTTGTAGTTGGCAGAAATGACCATGGGCAGTACAAGGCAGGAATACGCGATCCCCACGCTGCTGACCAGCACCGAGGCATGTCCCCGTGCGAAGTAGGGCAAGAGTAGCACCACTGAAAGGAGGCATACTGCAAAACACAGTACATATGTCCTGTTTCAGCACATTACGTAATCATATTACTAGAAAACATTCGTTATTCATTAAGATATTACATACATCTCCGATTTCAAAGGCTTCCATGTGTACCTTTCTTAGAGGCCGCGTCATAGCTCAGGCGGATAGTCGCCTGTTTCCCACCGCGGCGGCCCGGGTTCGAACCCGGGACAAGCCATATGGGATTTCTGGTGGACAAATTGTCACTAGGGCAGGTTTTCTCCCAGTACTTCGGTTCCCCTGCCAATTCTCATTCCACCGACTGCTCCACAATCATCATCATCTATCATCCGGGGCTGGTACAGTAGGCCAATTAGTGGCCGAAGTACCAAGTGGACGCAGTCTCACCCCACCCCAAGAAACTAAAAAAAAATTAGATAACAGAGAATAGCTGTATCGGCTTCCTTAACCCTTATTATTCAACAATAAACAAGCGAAGTCTGTAAATGGTGTGATTAAACTTGAGTAATTTTTGAGTTATGTAATGATGATGCGACACCCTCTATCCGCAAAAGTTGGCACTAACTTCGCCGAGAAGCGGCATTCGCTCGGTCGGTATAGTTCGCTTGTGGACTACAGGCCATGGAGTAATGATGCTGCCAACTGTAGATATAATGTAGATGTCATTGGATAAAATTGTAAGCTGATCATGAATGATGAATAAGCATGGATTTGGAATGAGGCGATCGTGACAAAGTTACAGTTTCGCGAACGAAAGACACAAAATACTACCATCAAGACAATTGGTAACCCTGTCGATAGTCGAACTGTGACTCTCTGCTTCAATAAATGTGCATAGTTTTAAGTGAAGTCTAAATTATTTTAATTTGTTCGAAGGTTTGGGAGAAATTGTCAATTTTAGAACGGTTCAGCTTTATAATTTTTTTGTTTTATTTAATTTTATTCAAAAGGAAATTCTTCTAAAAATATTCCGTATATATACATCTAACCGTTATGACATTTCAAATGAAATGTAGCTCATGAAACTCCGGGAGAAATTGGCGATTATCTGGTAAATGCAGGTGGACTTTAACATGGTATAATTTGCAGCATATGTCAGTCTTTAAGAGACAGAGTAATTGATGGATTGTCCATTGGTCTGAGCCTCTTATTCACTTTTAAATGACATCCAGTTAGAACTGCGATCAATATTTGACTTGTATCAACACCCAGGACAGAGTGCTGGAACAAACCCCGTAGACTTCTAGTATATAGAAGAAAGCAGTCTTCTGGGATTTGGCACCATGTATATGTGGTGTTAACCGACGTTTCGGAGGAACGTATCGCCTCCATCTTCAGGGTAGGAGAAAAAAATAAATCTGCAAGCGAAGAGACCGTGAGAACCGGTAAAAGCAGACACTGTCTTCGCTTGCAGATTTCTTATTCTTTTTCTTCTACCCTGAATATGGAGGCGATACGTTCCTCCGAAACGTCGGTTAACACCACATATATACGGTGCCAAATCCCAGAAGACTGCTTTCTTCATAGTCACCGCCGTGAAAGCCTCAAATCTTACTTCTAATATATACCTCCCTGATCAATACAAATACGTAGTTTCTTCAGTGTTCTCAATACATTCAGTATGGGTCCCAAGGGGTAAGAACACTTCTGAGTAATATAATATTTTATTATAAAAGTATCGGCATGAAAACGCGAGAATAATTACTTTGAAATTGCTTCGTTATGTATGTGTAAATGTAATATTCTTTCAGTATCGTCGGCATCCAATCTCAGTCAGTATAGTGACTGGGTATGGGCTGAAAGGGGTCTCGCGATAACGTAGTTGGTTGAGGCAATATGCTACAAGCCGCAAAATCGCGGGTTCGAGTTCCTATGAGGTGGACTTTTTTCAATTTACTTAATCCTTCCAGCCGCACTATGGCCCTGGGTTCGACTCAGCCTCTAACACAAATGAGTACCTGGAATCTTCCTGGGGGTAAAGGGTGGCCGACGCGTAAGGCTGACTTTACCCCATCTGTAAGTCGATTGTCTAGATCAGGGGTCTCCAAACTTTTCGAAACGCGGGCCACATTAGGTAATTCAGTACTTTCAACGGGCCGGATAAAATGAGAAATTAATAACTCTAGGTAATATGAGTTTTATTGAAAGCACAGAATTTCATGAACTAAATACAAAGTACGTGAAAATAAATTATCATATATTAATGACAACAGAGAGTAGCAGCAAATGCTCATATTTTCATCACAAATCATAATAAAACAATTAATGTGAATGATGGAACTCTTTTTGCATTCTTAAAATCTGATTACATTGAGGTTCAAATTTTGAAACGCTAATCACAAATAGCGACTTTAAATGTTCATCGGATAAATTTGCCCTGTATTTCGACTTGATGTACTTCATCTGGGAAAAATTTTGTTCACACAGATATGTCGCCGCAAAAATGGAGATAAATTTGCAAGCAAATTTCTTTAAATTTGGAAATTGCTCAGAGTTCAGAAATTTATAAAATGCGATCAAATTTCCTTCCTAGTATTTCTCTTTAATATGATAATTTTCCTGAAGTTCGATAATTTCCATTTGAATTTGACTTGGGACATCTGCAGCATCACAGTCAAACGGATTTTGAAACAATCTAATTTCCTGATCACTGGCATCCAAATCAATAAATCGCTTCCGAAATTTTTCTTTCAAATCTAAAATTGTGAATAATATTAATATTAACATAATATGAAATATCAATATATTTTAAACACAATCTTAATTAATGAATTTGATGTCTATGAACAAGTATTTTCTTTACCAGTACTCACTGGAAAATGAGTTCAATTGGCGCATTTCTGCACAATTCTTTCTCGGGCCGGATAAAATCACATCGCGGGCCGTAGTTTGGAGACCCTTGGTCTAGATAATGTGGGACCCTTAACGGCTCACAACCACACGACCCTCCATGGCCTGTCACAGGGATATCTATGGGCTGAAGGAACGGGGTTCACTTCTCGATAGGGGTAGGAACTGCTTCTAGGACCCAGTCATCTTCCTTTGCAATAGTTGCCAATGCGTGCTTCTCCGATGATAGAACGGCCGGATTGTGAAGCCTCATTTTCATGCCGCCTGTGCGCCTTCACAGTGAAATGTTTACACAAAAGGGATTTCTGCCTTAACCTTCAGTTGAGTTACAGTCGTTAATTATAGTTATAATGTCAGTTCCCACATGCTGCATCTTACTCGAAGAGCCAAAGGCGTAGTTTTAAATAAGACTTAATGAGGACTGATCACTCAAATTCTTGTGCCCCAATTAATTGCTAATAAGCTCGTCTAGCTTTCTTCGCACTATTGTATATAATATTTCGAATATATATTGAAACTTCACTAGTTTGGACTTCACTTAGTGATTCGTGACATGTCGCTGCCGTCCCCCCTCCCCCTTATTTTGAGCTGACCCGAGCGATGTTTGCGGCTGGATTAAAGATGATGGGAAAGACTTCGAATACCGAAATCTCGTCGAAGAAGAAATTGCACAACAAGCCGAAGAGGACGGTTCAGGCTAACAGACAAGGAAGAAGAAACATGTGCAAAGTTAGAATTTTAGGAAGTGAAACAAAATTTGGGCTCCGTCGTCAGTTTTCTGGATTCTGACCCACAATACAACAAATGTTACCTATTGCTAAAGGAAATGAGGCAAGATGTAGTAAGATAACAGCACAAAAAAAGAAACACAAAACAAAATAAATTTTATTTTTTATACACGGCTTCAATAATGCTAAGTAATTCTGAGTAACGTTAAGTAATATACTTTATGATATGCAATCTAAGTTTCAAAATAAATTTGTATTGCCTAAAAAGACACATTTTATAAGTTCCCTGAACATATTTCTATAATTCGAACTTTCACTAATTTGGACAAGGGTTCGCTCCCAATTAGTCCGATTTACTGAGGTCTTACTGTGATATATATATTGTTACTACATTCTCTTCTACAGTTTTAATTAACTATGTAGACGTTAAGCCTACAATTTTACTAAGTCTACGAGTATTTAATATTTCGTAGAATAATTTGATTTGTGAGATTAGCCCATGTCAAGGGTAACAAAGAAAACGTGGGTACAAATTCATGTTTGAGCGGAAATCACGTGACTGGTTCCGGTGATCCTTCGTGCAAATACCACACAGGCACGATCGGCCAAAATATTATCTTTGGTCATTATTATTTTCAGTGCAATTCTTTCCGAATTTTCTTGCGCAGTGGGATCCATTATCTTTCGTAATACAGTAAACCCTCTCTAATCCGGCGTAACTGGGGCGGAGGTCATCCGGGTTAAGAGATAATCCGGATAAGTGAAAAAATGTAACCATAAACAACGAAAGAAGAACTCGGAACACAAATAAATGGAAAAGCTGTTGATATAAGCAATGGTGATGAAAATAAATAAAAAAAAATATAACAATAGAGCGTTTATTTAAAAATTATAAAAGGAAAACGCAATTATTCATCGATGGAAGTCTCAGTAGTTATACATGTTTTTGAACGTATAATGCAGGTTTGAAGAAACTGTCAATATTTTATCTGAACAGACAGGTGACTCATCTGCCTTCCTAAGTGCCATTTGTGTTTTAAGGTATGCACTCAACTGTGAACAGCATTTTTTATTAATCATATTCCGATCCGGATTAACTGTAACCGAACTAGCGAGGGTTCACTGTATTTATCTGGGGTATGGAAGATTTGAGAACATTGCCCTAGGGGACGTTAAAATTGGAAAAGAAATGTAATAAAACGTTGGACTTTCTGTTTTTTTTTTCATGTTTTAGGAAGGTACAAATAATTACTATCCTACAAGCATACATGCATTGTTTCCTACGTACATTTTGGGAACAGATCTGGTCTTCTTCTTGAGTTAAGGCATGTGTGTTTAAGTTCTCTGAGATCGCTCGTAACAAAACCTTTCTATTGATGGCACAAAACCGCAACTGATGTCCTGAATTTGGGACGTAGCCCTCTCTGACATCTTATTTTCTGGTTCATTCACCTTCCTTAAGTTCTTTTAACTGCTATATCCGTCTGGATGTCTTCCAAACATAAACAAACTCTTTGTATAAAATTTATTTTCGCAGTCAGTATTGTAGAGAATTTTAAATTCAGTACAGATCTGTAAACAATTTAATCTTGTCGCTGTCTAGTACACCATTATTATAAAACGGAAACTCGGCTGTAGGAAGACAGTTTTATATTTCGAAAATGAGATGGGACCCAGTCCTCGGGATAGTAATCGGAAGATTTCTCATTACTTACCGCGACCAGTATTGTGTTGAGCAGTCTTATTGGCCTTTACAGGATAGTGATTGTCCTTGTGTCTCGTGTAGTGATTACTGAAAAAAGTTTCTTTGAAATAAAATGTACCCAAAACGCGAACAACTGCAATACAGTTCTGAGATGCTTGTTGCGTTGGTTCTTTAGTGTGGAATTGCATGGTACACCAGCGTTTACAATTCGAGCTTAAGACTTCTCTTCTTTGTAGAAGTATAGATATTTCTCGGACTGTAGCTGGAAACAATAATTTCTTCTCGCTTCAGTAGATCTCACGTTCCAGTTTACTTTATAAATTGCAGTAACTACTATTTTACGCGGATATGAAGCTAGGTCTTTCAATTCGATGGAGTTGGGGGATCGAGGATGTCTGAAAATAAGACGACAAGAAAAATACTTGGAGCTATCTGTCTGTCTATGGCTCTAGAGTCCTTTGTTGGACCTTGGTAGCTTTCTCATTTTCTTAATCCGATACACAGTCAGAAAGACTCCTTGGACGGGGGATCATCCCGTCGCAAGGCCGCTACCTACACATAGAACAACACAAACACAGAATAATCGCACACATACATCCATGCTTCGAACGGGATTCGAACCCACGTTGCCAGCATTCGAGCTAGCAAAGACAGTTCACGCCTTAGACACCGCGGCCACTGTGATCGGCACTTGGATCTAGGAAAGATTAAATAATTAATTACTGAAATGTTTTCCTTAGTAATGACCATCATAGTCTGTCACCTTCACCTAGTACCTGCTTCGCCCAATTCTTTCAAGTTTCTGTCCCCTTCAGGCTTTCTGCCTTCTCTCCTATGCGTGCTTCATGCTCCGCTCATTACTTCTCCTTTATTTTAGGCTGTATTAACACATGGCGAATAATTGTACTAATTGTGAAGCAGCCTCCTGTTACTTCTTCCTTCGTACTTCCACATATTTTCCTCAGCAACATCGTGACAAATTGTAACAGAAAACTGCGTTAGATATAAACGACTGCACACAGTTTAATGAGACATAAAGAACGTGGTTAATATTATTCTAATAATTATACCTAAAAAAAAGTTAAAAAAGTAAAGGTATCCCACTAACAGGCATTGGAGGCCCATAGGGTTGTGAGATGTTGAGGTTCCCACTATTTCCAGACAATCGGCTCACAGATTGCGGTAAGGTTGTCAGCCTGACGCGCCGGCCGCCCTTTACCCCCAAGAATATTCCTGGTACTCATTTCTGTTAAGAGGCTGAGTCGACCCCAGGGCCATAGTGCGGCTGGAAGGATTAGATAAATTGATAAAAATCCAATGAACTATTCGGAATTCAATCCCTAGATCTTCCGGCTTGTAGCATAGTGCCTCAACCAACTATGTTGCCGCTTGCAGTAAGCGAAATATTGGCTTTCCATCGGTTGTGTCTTGTGGTGCAGACCGTCGCGATAACATGCAGATATAAACAAAAACTTCTCTTGGGTTACTTAAGTAGGGTCTGTCGTTACAAGAAGTGCTGCTGTGAATTATTTATACGTATATGTCCGAACGTTATTTAACTTCGCTATATCAACTTCAGAGAGCATGCAGTCGAATTAAAGGGTGAGTTTCTAAGGTTTTAGAAGAGGCACTCATGGGTCATTTGGAGTACTATCACGGTATTAACTAGGAGACTGAGGAAAATTACGAAAAACCTCAGCGAAGGTAGTCGATAAACCAACCGGGATTCAAATTTGGTACCTTTATAATACAAGAATATATTTCTACCGCCACAACGACAGTGTCAGAGAGATGACGAAACGCACGTGTCGTTACAGTTCCACGTAAAAGTAATTACGACAACTGTTCATGCCACGTTTCCATTTCATCAGTACCAACAGGCAGGCTTAGGCCAACGGATGCAGCGGATGGCAAGTGAGCGACCCCGTGGCGTGCGTGCGGTATAATTTTAGCGGCGCGCTCCTCTACGTCATTCGGACGTACAACGCAGGAAAGAGCAAGGATCTGCTCGTGGCGCGGTCATTGAGGGCGGCCATCTGCGCCGCGCACCAGACATCTACTCGAAATATGAAAACATTAATTATAGACAGCGCCTCCTTGTTGCTAAAGAAAACAAACAGCGCAGCTAGTTCCAGACAAGCGCACTTTGAAACAGGAGTACGCAGCCAAAGGCAAAAGTGTAGCATATAATGTACGTAGTTTCCAAATGCGTTCTTTACGAATTTCTGTGCCAGGCGTCTCACCGGTCTTGTTGTTCATTTATTGTAAATGTAGATCTGTTGTCTGATTACTTAAAAGCTAGTCATCTTACAGGCGTTACTCAGGATTCCGTAGGCGCCCGGCTGTGTCTCGTAACTGTCCTAACTGAGCTTCTTTGCAATTTTACTCAGTTCATGCAGGCCTACGTGGGGCAGTACCCAAAGTTAAGCCACGAACGCCTCCTGTTACATCCTTTCCAATTCATCCTTCACTAATCATCCACGCTACATAGTCAGTGCCAACTTTAGCGGATAGAGGGTGTCACGTGGTCAGCGCAACGAATCCCCACGGCCGTTAATTCCAGTTTTCTATACCCGACTGGGATATAACATCGTGTAAAATTTTCCCAGTGCTTAACTAATTAAGCACAACGCCATGAAGGCGTATGGGGGAGTAGATGTATAGATCCACATTTTCTTGAACTCGACACTGGTTGAAGATGAGTGATCAGCTTCACGCTATTGCCGCTTAACCCGGGGAAAGCCCCCCCCCCCCGTACCCATTTGATAGGAGGCTGGATGGGCCATAGAGTCGGTCTGGATGATGTGGAGAAAAGAAAATTCTTGACCCTACCGTAACTCGAACTCCGACTCCTCGGTCGTCCAGCCAGTAGCAAGCCGCTATACGGACTGCAGTCTTTTTAAAGTCAACAGACGTTTCGGATGAACATATCGCCTCTATCTTCAAGGTCGAAGAATAAGCTGAGCATGAAACCATATGAAAGCTGGCGGTACTGACTTTCAACAACCTACACTCTATTACATCCCAGAAGACAGAACTCTTCATAGCCCCCGCTGTGAGAACCTCAAGTTCTACATAGAGAAGAGCTCTTCATAATATTGTAACGTGGATGACCAGAGCGTTGCTAGGTAACGGACCAGTAAAACACGCGATACACGCTCGCAACAATGGAACTACGAGTTTACGTAACCCGCTTCTAGGCTATGGCTCAGTAAACAAATTTCCGCGCAGGCGCAATGACATCACACTGCAACAGTGCTATCATGTGACTTTGTTTTCTGTGTTGTCTTTGCGGAGCCTATATAACGAATATCTATTTCAGAATACCTCCACCTTGATCTTGATCTTGGGAGTCGTAGGAGGTGACGAAACGGGAAGTCTCAAATCTGAGAGAGTAAAATATGGTCGCGAGTCCCAAGTGACTCGGACCCGAGAAAGACTGCCCGGACAAGGGCTAGCAGCATATAAAAAAAAAAAGACAAACCCGCCTTCTCGTCGGAGAGGGCGCCCCACAAAAACAAGACCGTAACTGTCAAAAAGTAATAAATTGGGCTCGGCATCAAGACTTACCGACTGACCGTCAGTCGCAATGTGACTTTGACCTTGAGTGTTTCAATATTACGTGTTTGAATGTGTATTTAAGTGTAATTAAGAGCGAATGTGTAACCAAAGTGCTAATAAATCCAATCATCCGAATTAGAACCTGTCATTCTCGAGACGCGTACCAGCCTACACGTAATTGTCAGAAAACACTCAGAAATTTTATGTTAATGAATTGAAGGGCTACCACATGGACTGTGGTGACAGGTCGTGGATACCGACCACGCAGCGCGCATTGTGCCAAATGGAGATGAATAATTACGAAATTGGACTTTGGCGAAAGTGATTTTCTCACCTGTTTGCGCTGTCTTCTCGTCCTGAATGCGAGGGTCTAGCTTTGTCGGAGTGTTGATGCTCTGCAGCCTTGCTCTTACTCTGGTAATCATGCCCATTCTTCGCCAACTAGAAGCAAGCAAAGCAGTTCTAATTTAGCTTCGAGTAGGACGCGAAAAGGGGCTCGCTTTAGTCTATTTTCATTATTACAAGAAAAGATAGGCCACTGAATACAACCGCACATTTACAGTTCTATTTTTTTAATTTCTTACTCTCATTGATATCAACTTGACGACGGTCAAGCTTTTGAGGTAGAAACATCCCTAAAGCTATTAAATGTAGTTAGGAGATATGTTTTATCAAAAGAATTCTAATTTTATTATTAAAGCGAGAATATATTAAGGTAAGTAACAATACCAATAATAAACATATCTACAAATGTTATATGAAATAGTACTTATTTGGCAGTAATTTCAAACATGGGAACAGTTCGAAGCTTTGAGGATATGACTGACAAATTTAACGTAATGGAGGGTAAAAGAGGTAAAGGTATCCCTATAACAGGCCATGAAGGCCCATAGGGTTGTGAGACGTCGGTGCTCCCACGTTTTTGTGACATTCGGCTCACAGAAGGTGGTGAGGTTGTCAGCCTTACGCCCCGGCCTCCCTTTATCCCCAGGGAGATTCCTGGGACTCATTTCTCTTAGGGGCTGAGTGCCACAATGCGGCTGGAAGGATTAGGTGAATTGAAAAAAAATCCAATTACCTCATCGGGAATCGAACACACGACCTTCCGGCTTGTAGTATAGTGCCTCAATCAACTAAGATACAGTGTCCTCCTAACTAATCGAATTCTGTATTAATTAATACTGTGTACATAAATGGATTGCTAAATTATGTTATTAAGGTATAGTTATTGATGACCCCCTTATTTACGTATATAAGATTATTCACAATACGATATTTTTTAGCGGATAACTATTCACCATGTTTCATGTTACGCTAACCGCGCAGTGAAGGCATTAAAGCACCGGTGGTGAAGGAAGAGACAACTAAACGCCGAGTTTGTGGCAATATGTTAGCTGTTTTCAGGATAGTGGCTGGCAAATGGCCTTAACGTAGGATGAAGGAACTTGTTCCCTTGCAAATTTGTCCACTACAAATACAGGGCTTCAAGGTGATGACCTCCCTCCCCCCCGAGACCGAGGATACGGTAATGTGCTGCCCCCGTCAGGATTATCGCACACCTCATAGCACGGTGATAGATAAGCATAGAGAAATGGTGGAGTGATGATTAGCAGGTGAAAATCGAAGAAACATAAATAACTTTATCCACTTTACCTACATATTACATTTTTTTGTCCTCTGTATATATTATCTGTCTTCTATATATGAGAGGTGGAAATTTCTTGGATAGATTGGAAAACAAACATCAAATTCCTATTTAAACTCAAATATGGCTAAGGCAGGTTTTTTCTTTTCGTGAATGTGGCCACTATAAATTGTTAACCGAGATAATCTTGTCCGAGAAAAAAATGTATTTTTGGTTTATATAAGTTTGATTACTATGCACGTCTCGGATTTCTTCACTCCGGCCCTGCAAGTTCCAGCAGGATAAAAAAACTAAATATATAATATAAGCCAGAATATTTTTCCAATCTTCTTAATGATAATTTGTTGTAATATTTGGTTTCCTTTCGAGTCAAGGCCAATGTTGGTGGTTAAATATAAAATTGCCGAGAAATGCTTCAAAGGTTATAATTCCAAGATATCACACCTGGAGCATAACAATTTCTAAGCTTATCTTGCTGCAAAAATCAGTTCTCCTTCAACATAAATATATACGCACTTACTTATGTTCTGCGAAATAGGACTCATTCCAAGCTAAACAATGGCCACATACGTACCTCCGTCTGGTGCTACACGGCCTGTACCTCCTCTCTACGCCTGTCATTGGTCGCAGCAACGAACAAAAGAGTTGGTAAGTTGTGAGGAAAAAATTAATTAGGCGAATTAGAACGTGACGAGAACTTAATTGTCGTACAGGTAATGTAGGATCGTTAGGAAATCGAAATGTTGAAGGCTGTTACTATAGGGTTCTGACGATGGTGTACAACGCACAGAGATACTCGGTTTTCGGTCTTTGTCCATCGTCCGGATTCTAAATAACTAAGAAAAAGCACAACGTTTCGGAAACTGGATCTCTTTCCGTCCTCAGGTGAGGGAAGACAGCCTCAATCACTGGTCCAGTGTTTGAGGCTAGCTCTTTCTAAGGGACCCAATAGAGTAGGTCCCTTCCCTCACCTGAGGACGGAAACAGATCCAGTTTCCGAAACGTTGTGTTTTTCCTTAATTATTTAGGATCCGGACGATGGACAAAGTCCGAAAACCCAGTATCTCTGTTGAAGGCTGTGTTTAAGATTGGAAAGACGAGGAACTGACACTGGGATTTAGTGGCGAAAATTCTTAGCAAGTTCCAATTAAAATACAGGGAAGAATATAGAGCGATAACTTTATTATAGATCCTTGTAGGACAGGTTGAAAAAATGGATAATGGATGTAACTGACTCCTGATCGTATCCAGTGGAGAACTTTTATATCAGCAGACCTGAAATCTCGTGCTCTGTTGTAACAATTTTAGTTGATCACGGTAGCCGAGCGGTCTAAGGCATGCACTGTCTTCGCTCGCTCGGAAGCCGGGACCGTGGGTTCGAATCCAACTGAAGGCATGGATGTTTGTGCGCGTTTTTCTGTGTTTGTCTACAGGTGGAGGCCTTGCGGCGAGCTGATCACTCGCTCAAGAAGTCCTACCGTCTGTGTAAGATCTAGAAAAACCGAAGTGAACTGAAGTTCATGGACGTAGGCCTAGGCCCACTGGGGCTGTAGTGCCAAGGAAAAAAAAATATATCTGAACCGTGACAGATTATTCAGTGACTTGACTTTCCCCGAAAGCTCTGAATTCCAGGCAGCATATCACGTCTGGACTGTCAAGGTCTGTTTGCCAGGGATGAAGAGACCTGGAATGAAACTAACTCCATCAACTGGAGAGGTCTATAGTGTACGGAGTCTTATCTCCATAAACCCATACGCCTCCACAGTACGCTGCCTAATCACAGGGACAAGTTTACCTCACCTACGTGGATGTGGTGTACAGTGGTGGCTGCAATGCGACTGGCATTACATAGATTCTGCTAAGCGTCTTGTGATGTCCTGCATGATTGTACAATGTTATTTAATCTGTAATTCCATGCAGGTTCATGTTGAACGCTATCAGTATTCTGAAGTCCTAACGTTCAGTGTCTTCGACAGTGAATTTGCTTCGTTTTACTGAAGAGATTTATTAAATTTTAAAAGGGGGGTACTACATTGCTAATTTCCTATCCGGAATTCTCTGTTCTAAACAGCGTTAGTTCCAATCCCGACAAACAACTTGGTACTAATGAGCGTCTTGAATGGGACTGCCAGAATTTCGATTTAAAGGTAAATAATTCACTAGGGTGGGGGGATAAAGCAACTGTGATAAAAGAATCGACAATGAAGCGCATTGTTGTACATACTTATGAGCCAAAGAAATTCAGTTCATGTGCTCCCATCTTGTTATCTGTCTCCTTACGTACGCCCCCGTCACAAAACCAGTATACAGCATATTTCGTTTACCCTATTTGACTTAAATGTTATCAAGTCCATGTTATATAACCATTCAAATACAGGACTTGTCTCAACAGATCATTCCGGGATAACGGTAAAGGTACTGAAACAAGGGACAATTCCGTTTATACGGATTATAATAACCTTTCTTTTATTGCTAGTGGGGTGGGACTAAGTCCCTTGTACTGCGGTCACTTCTGGCCTGTTGTCCCAGCCCAAGATGATTGTGGAGCAATTTGTGGAATGAAGTTTGGCAGGGGAATCCGAAGTACTCGGAGAAAACCTGCCCAAGCGCCACTTTGTCCACCACAAATCCCACTTGACCAGACCCGGGATCGAACCTGGGCCGCCGCGGTGGGAAACCAGCGACTAACCGCTTGAGCTATGGCGCGGCCTTTATAATAACCTTAAATTATTATTGACAGTTAACTGAGTTTGGTTCTCTGTGAGAGGTTCCTCCCGCATTCTCCTGTACTTAACTAATTCGTATCGCTGGACAGCTCAGGCACTGTCACCATCGCGTCTTGCTGGGAATATTTCTATTTATGTTTCTGCCTCTGCTATTCCCCCTTGACTTTAATATATCAATGGCCTATGTCACTGAAGACATTTCTTCATCATCTTATTATTATTATTATTATTATTATTATTATTATTATTATTATTATTACAATGAATCATATCCCTAAAATGATCTCCAATGATAAGTGAACAACTTCTTGCATTCAGACTAACTCCGACTCCTGCAAGCACCACGTACATAAAGAAACCCCTTTGGCTAACCGTATAATTCGAAGTATGGACGGATTCACCATTTATGCATTGACCTCTTTTTAATGTTATGCTTATTTGTGGGCTATAGCGTCACTGTTGTGTTATTTGTGCTGTGCGCTACTTGAACTGTGACCAGATCTGTAAATATAGATATCCTCACGTGAGGTTTTCAGACTCAACAATTACAGATAACCTCGGCAATCAGAAGAGTAATTCTGTTTACCCAAGGCAACAGTTTACTTCTGCCTGGAAGCGTGAAAAGATTGAAATGTAATAGAAAGCTATAATTTTATATGAGAGTTACACTTTATCTTTTACACTGAGGGTGGAACATAAATGGAAGATATTTGAGAACTAAGTAGAATATTTTGACTTAAAAAAGTTGAAAGAACGCTGTGATAGGTAAAAATATATAAAGAGGAGCGTCATAATTTCTGTATTCACCAGATATTATACAAGTCAAAACCAACGAAGGTGATATGGACTGGGCATATATCACATACAGGGAAATGAGAAATGTGTGCGCATTTTCGCCGGAAAGCCTGAAAGGAATTGACCATTTTTTAGATCTAGGCATAGGTGAGAGAATAGTATTACAATGGAACTTAAACAAATTGTGTTGAGGATCTGGGATGAATTCTGTTGATGCAGGATAGAGAGTCGTGGCGGCCTTCTATGGGCAGGGTAATGGACTTCCCGCTTCCACGAAAGGAGATCTCTTGACCTGCTGAGCAATTATCAGCTCTAATTTTTTCTTTTTTGCTAATTGATTTACTAGAAATAAAATATTTACCTTACTAATATACAGTTTCTTCTGGAACTCTTTCAAGTAAATTGAGACCCTAACAATTTGGCAAAATCTACATTACTGTTGGGTAGTGCGTTGGTCTCATGCGCGATAGATGCCGAGGCTAATCTAAATCCATTACTCCGCTTCGAACACCGCTTTGAAGGAAATTTACTTCGACAGTAATGGAACAACATACTGATAACCAGCACCGTCTCATTGCATCTTACAGCCTTAGAGAACTGCCCCAAAAACACGGAAGCAAAGCCCTACGATCAGTCATGCAAAAAGAAAGAGCGCCAAGAAAGACTCTTTCTTCACGATGCTAATGAAAGCGCCGAAATATTGTTTGCCCATTCACTGCGTCCCAAAACGATAAGCGTGCGTCGAAACGGTGGAACCGACAGAAGGGGAAGATGATAAGACATTTTAAAAGCATATGAAACAAAGTTCGTGTCATGTGATGCTAAATGAGAAAAATAAATTCACTTCATATAAAAATCTAGCAATAAAATAAAAATATACATTTAGCTTTAGTAATATTAATATTACTCACATTTCATTGATCACAGAAGTGAATGGTTTAAGCAAGTCACAGCACTAACCGGTAGCACAGGCACGACAATGTGTCCTGCTCACTGGCTATTTTGAATCTGGTTTGTTTCCTTGATGCGTCGCCCTGTGGTAGCAGATTCGACGCTTCTAATTTTTTTTTTACGTTAAAATTAAACGACGCCAAAAACAGCAGGTACGGAAGAGGAACCAGCAGTCTTCGTGGTGGACGTTTGCTAGAATCATAAGAGAGTTCCTGTTCAGCCCCTGGCACCGGTAGTTACGTCAATGGGAGTAGAAACGCTGGCATCCGCTCTGCCAACTCAGCAAGTAAACACATGATGGGTCATCATGTGCAATTAAAACTTGAACATCCAGAAACATCCAAAAATATGTGGGAGCCGCCCATCATCATTTCTGAGAATGAATAATATTACAAGATATGTTCTACTTCAGCTTCTCCTCGTAAACAAGAAAATGTTCCAAAATTGTTCGAATGAAAATAAAACATTAGTGAAATCCGAATAAAATCAAAATCGATTAATCGTTCCTTACTTGCCAATAAAGTATGTTAAAATGTATGCTTTGACCTTCTCTCAGAGGTGGTTATGAAGGGTTTATCTTCCGGTATATAACACCATGTAGTCCATTGGAAGTGAAGCAAGCAAAGGTGCTTGCTTCGTGCCTCGCGCAGGTTTCTTACTTGGCTTATTCTTTGACCTGAAAGTGGATGCGATATATTCCTCCGAAACGTCGCTCGACTTTCAACGGAATATCTGCCGTTATGTCTCAGGCGTTAGAGCTCTTCAAGCCTTTGAGAATGTGTTCAGCACGTTGTTTTATGTACTCACCCTAATTTGATACATATGAAGCAAAGTAAAAGTAAAAGTATCCCTGTAACATGCCGTGGAGGCCCATAGGGTTGTGAGATGTTGAGGCTCCCACATTTTCTAGACACTCGGCTCACAGATGGCAGTGAACTGTGAGGTTGTCAGCCTTACTCCCCGGTCGCCCTGTACCCCCAGGAATATTACTGGTACTCATTTCTGTTAGAGGCTGAACCAGCCCCAGGGCCTATGGTGCGGCTGGAAGGATTAGGTAAATTGAAAAAATCCTCCTCATTGCGATTCGATCCCGCGACCTTCTGTCTTGTAGCATAGTGCCTCAACCAACTACGCTACCGCGTGCCCCATCTATGAAACAATAGTTTGTGAAATAGGAACATATTTAATTACCTTCTAAGTCAATGATTTTGGGTCCCGTATGACCTTGTAAAATTTTGTCATCCTTTCATATTTCCAAAACAAAATATTTTATCTCCGAATCACTATTGGATTTAATTTGACTTTAATCAATAATTCTGTCGCTTAGTTACTATTTTATTCGTCCTTAATAGGAAAAACTTCAGTTAGTACAGATGTCTTATATTGAATTTTATGCACTCACGTGACCACATAATTTGATATGTACAGGCTTATATAACCTGTAGCTATTGAAGCGCTTATAAACCCAGAGGTAACAGAATAGAAATAATAATAATTTAGCGCAGAGACTCTGGACTGTGAAATTCAGTCTCCTCTCACGGTAAGATATAAACATATCACGTATAATTTCTTAGTGAAATTTTGTATGAAAATTCAGAAATAAAAACACGGCACTACATCATGGTTTTGAATAAGGATCTTATTGCACAGTTTTGTGACACACGATTATTTATAAAACACTTTAAAAAACTTTCTGTTGATCATATACAACCATTTTCTGTCGTCTAGCAGCGTCAAAATCTGCCTCCTTGTGGATTTTCCAGAACGGTTACCCACCTACGATGACAATCAATCTAATGTACAGCATAACTACAACCATTCTGCTGAAGGTACTCTCGTACAGTGCACGCAAAGTAATCATACATTTATTTGTGTTACGTGTTGACTAATCCGCGTGTTGTTTCCGGAGCGTGAAAAACAGATGCGACTTTTGAAACATCTCGCGCGTGGCAATGTTTACTGTAGGCGTATCAAGCCGCGTGCTATTTTTCTTAATCGACAATGTACGCCTCCACTATATAGAAGCTCTCCTTCCCAGGCATTTCAGTTGAACTCTTTAAAGCCCATCTGTAATTCTATGTACGTACCACCTTCTTTAACATACGGAAACTCTTCATTCTGCCTACAGAGTAACATGGCGATTATTGTACTTGAGATGTAGTACGTTTCCTGTGAGGTACGAACTTAAATTTGGGGTGTTATTTAGAAAAGTGATTCGTTGAAGGCGTAATGAATGAAGCTACAATTAAGTGCACGTTGGCAAAGAGCCAAAATCTTATTATCAGACCACAGTCAGCTTCTCACAAGCCTGCGGATTTGTGTAAGCCTGGTGGTGCAATCATTCTCTTAGTCCTTCTTTTCTATAACTTCTAACGAAATGTTAAAAGCATTTCTGGTCGTTATATGTACGAATATTTTCATTCATATTTATAATTTATATTTTTATATAAAAGTTGCTTAAGCATTGCACCGTTAAGGCATACGAAACATCACACAACTTAGTCAGAGTCATGAGACAGAAAAAAAAATGGTTATGTGTCCCACGGGTGCCCGAAACGAAGAATGATGATGCTGGCGAAGGCCAGCAGTAGCTTACACGACTGATCGCCCATGAAGACGTAGGGTGTAGAGGGACCAGAGCTAGGCCATACAACCTCAAACTTGATGCTCGTTGGTGGTGAGTGATTAGCTTCACGCTCCGGATCCTTTGCCCCAAGGGAAGGAGAGGAGGCGGGTCTAAGACGTGGATATACTGGATGTGGTGGCCTCTCCAGGGTCGAACTCCGCACCCCAAACTTGTAGCCAGCCACTTTATGATCGGATCTAACTCAGCTAACCCGTACTTTTGTACAACAATTTATTATTAATCGACAACTTGAACGCATCAGTTAAGCGGTATCACGTAGTCGCGAAATGTAATTCGGTACTGTTCGTGCTGTCTTCGGCTCTTGGCTGCCCATTCATAAGTGCGTACGACACAAACTTTGGCACTGAGCTAAGAAACGAAGTACAACTCCAGACACTAGCAGCTTCCTGCGGCTCATTTCGTCGGAATACTTCCAGGAGTAAGGTTCCAAATTTAAACGGCAACGTACCTGTACCTACATATACAGTCAATTTTCTGCCCTAATCAATTAATACAGCAACATTTCTTCCAGTATTTTCTAACGTCATTGATAAGATACAAAACGAGAAATAATTCAACCGAACTATTCAGAATAACATTTAATTCCATAAGTGAGTTTGTGAGTTTAAGTCAATTAGAGATTTTATCTCAATCCTCCGCAGAAAGTTTTCCTTTGAAGAGACTCCACATTGCGGTTTTTAAGCAGGAGTCCTGCTATTGTTTGCAGGCCTAGTATTGTGATGTAATCTATAATTATTTGTGCCTAGGGCAAAGCTACTGAGGGTTCAGGTACGCATAACTTTTTCCGACGAAGCTTGACATTTTTCCTTAGTGAAGTGATAAAATAAAAAGGACATAGCCGCTCGTGTTGAAGTAGCGGTGGCTAGAGAACACAAAAATGGATGTGCATGTGTAAGCTGCCTTAACACATATTAACAAATAATTTATGTTCACTGCTAACAATGGAGTATAGGATTTTTTTTTATTGCTAGTGGGGTGGGACTAAGTCCCTTGTACTGAGGCCACTTCTGGCCTATTGTACCAGCCCCAGGTGATAGGTGAGGGTGATTGTGGAGCAATTGGTGGAATGGAGATTGGCAGGGGAAACCGAAGTACTCGGAGAAAACCTGCCCCCGCGTCACTTTGTCCACCACAAATCCCACTTGACCAGACCCGGGATAGAACCCGGGCCGCCGCGATGGGAAGCCAGCGACTAACCGCTTGAACTATGGCGCGGCCATGGAGTATAGGATACAAGAAGTTCTGGGAAGAACTAATCGCCTGCTTTCCTTGAAATGACATGGACCGCATATAAAACGATTCATCCAACAATTCTTCTCTTCTTACGTGTGTATTTGTTACCGCTATAACGTTTTAACCGAGCCGTTGCCAAGCAACAGTTTGGGGATTTTTGCCGAGCCATTGCCTAGCAACAATAGGGGATACACATATAGCCATAGTGACTGATGGGAGGGATTTATGAAGTACACCGTTGAGCTGCTCTTAGATGCCATGATATGTGCACCAGGTTTCATAAAGATTGGTTTAGGCATTCCGAAGTTGATGGTGAGGTGGAGTCACATGCAGACAGACAGTATGGAGATCGCATAAGCCTAGTTCAGGAAAGTAAGCTAAAAATGTCTCCTACTCAAAATGAAAGTAAAAGTCGTGGCAATACAACTGCAGTGTACACGGTGCAAATAGCCAAAGCTGGAGTAAATACATAGAACAAAGTCAAATATTATCACTGCGACAAAATTGAATGACAACTCGAAAATTATACAGACGTTTGACAATGTATATGATAGATACATATTTTAGTTATTTTAATATGAGAACAAGGCATGCAATGAACTAGTTTGGCGTGGATAAGTAAGCACCTGAAGATGGCATTATTATGCCGAAACATGTAGTGCGAGGGAGAGAAGGAGATAAATGAGTGTATGCACTACAAGACGGTTTAAATAAATCATGGATATACAAATTATTTTAAGTTAGATTTGGTCTCGTTAGACCTCAAACAAATCTCGCGACACTCAACAGTCAATCCATGTGGTAAATAAATTTTCCGATGGTACAGATTATTCAGTTCCTATATTAATTGCTCACCATCAACTAATTCCATAATTGTTGTATCAATATTATTTCGTGTATAACGGCACTGGGGTCCACCCAGCCTTTAAGACAAATGGGTACCAGAATTCTTCCTTGGGGGTAAAGGACGGCCGGCGCGTAAGGCTGACAACCTCACCATCATCTGTGAGCCTCGACGTTTCCCAAACCTATGCGCCTTCACAGCCTCTTACAGGGATAGCTTTACCTTTACGCTTATTATCTTTTTAGATTATGATTGCAAGACCTATGCGATGCAAGTTGTAATTCCGAGATAACCAGAACTCCGCAATCACCTATTTATGTCATAGAAGCTGTCTGGCTAGATAACAAGAACGTATGTATAAATGCGTAGGTTTGGTAGGTTAAGTGCAGTGTGAAGCTCAAATGCTAGTTGATTTTACAGAATTTGCACCAGCTTATACACAGGATATAATAAAAATTGTACTAGCAAGAACTTCTAAGAACACAAACATATTTTCGGAAAAGGATTCTCTACTAGCATAGAATGACAGGAAATACATAAAAACTAAGTTTTTTAGTTATATTACGAAGACTTACATTGTACAGACTCTCTTAGTTTTGTGAATTTCGGTGTGCAGTTGCTAACTACTTAACTTAAACACGAGTTCATAAGGTCGTCCGCGAGACATGAACAGAGGCGATGTATTGTCCTGATGATATTCCAAGTCCAAGTCACATTGCGACTGACGGTCAGTCAGTCAGTAAGTCTTGGTGTCGAGCCCCATCTGGGGCTCATGTCCAGATATTTATTACTGTTTGACATTTACGGTCTTGTTTTTGTGGGGCGCCCTCTCTGACGAGAGGACGGGTCTGCCTTTTGTATATGCTGCTGGCCATCGCCAGTTCAGTCTTTCTCGGGTCTTAGTCCCTTGGGACTCGAGGCCATATTTTACTGTCTCAGATCTGAGATTTCCCTTTTCGTCGCCTCCTACGACTCGCAGGGTCATGTGGAGATATTCGACCCCGTCTCCACAGGTGGCTCTGATGATATTCGTCGTCGAGAAGGGAAATTTATATTGGTAAGAACTTCAGAAGGATGTTAAGTAGAAGGACAGCTTTCTTAGAGTTGATACTTTTCGTCGCTCATCAGGTTATAGAAAGGAAAATCAAAAGCTCTCATAAATAATAAGTAATACAAATATTGTTCCAACAGATCGAAATATCGTATATTAAATTCCTGAGATCAGTGGCAAGCTAAAGAAGAAAAGACAAGAAAGGAGTGTACATATTAGGCAAGAGTACCTACCTAGGTACTTACCCTACCACTCGGCGCTACAGCCCTGGGTGAGCCTTGGCCTCCTCTACAACCAGTCTCCACTGCTCTCTATTCCTCATCTTCTCTGTCCATCCTTTCTCCTTCATCTTCTTCAGGTCGTTCTCAACTTCGTCTGGCCATCCCATCCTGGGTATTCCTTCTCTGCTTTTGTAACATAACCTTACTTTTAATATTCTTTTTGGCATTGCATTATCTTCCATTCTTTCGACATGTCCAAACCATGTTATTCTCTGTGATTTGATAAATCTTACTATATCTTCTCCTTTCAGTAATGTGTTTATCTCTTCATTGTATCTTATCCTCCATGTATTATTTTCCATCACTGATATCAGAGAAGAACTAAATATACTTAAGCTGTGAGAAAAGGTAAAAAAGTCAACATATTTTATGAATGCCAATTAATTGAATGCCTAGGAAACGAGAAGGGGCGGTCACCAAAGCAATAGAAGGATCCCTTCGTCTAACCCAAAGACCGGAACAGATCAAAGAGCCTAAACCTCGTAACTGATGTGGGAAATTTTGCTCTTCTCCCGCGAATTTATGGTCCATCCAAAATTGGTTCGCGTCCACTGGGAAACCGTTCTCGATTTCTTGTTCAGCCTGACTTAGTCAAATTTAGGGTGCTACGTTGCACAAGGCATGTTACGACGGGAGAGGAAAGGAATATGTAGAAAATTTTAATGAAGGAACCTCTTGGAGAACAGTCATTTGGGAAAATATGATGATCATAGGAAAGAAATTAAGATAAAACTTAAGGTACTAAGTTATGAGGATGGGAGGTAGATAGACCTGACTCCGAGTTATGTATTTGCTAGGGGCTCTGAGCCTTAGCATTTATCTTCTGGTAAAAATTTTATATTTTTGCTGAATTAACAACCTGTTCTCCTCACAGTATTTCAGTAAAATTTAATAATTTTCATATATTAGAGTTTGCTTGTCTGTATCTTTTTTTTTTTTCGTTTTTACCCCTCCCCCCTGTTTATGGAAATCACGAAGCCTGAAGTTGGAACAGCATAATGTAACACTCAGGATTAATTTTAATATCAGTTACGTTTTTCAATTAATGGGTTTATTTAGTTCATCTAGATCCGTCACACAAACAATATTATAAAAAGTTTATCAACTCCGTCCAGTGTGACTGATAAATGTTTTTTCTTTCTCTCCTTATTTAGTCTTTCATCCTCGACATGTTTCGGTCTGAGAGNATTGATAATGTCCTTCTGAAGATGGTCTCTCCGACCGAAACATGTAAAGGATGAAAGATTAAATAAAGAGGGAAAAACATTTATCAGTCACACCGGACGGAGTTGATAACCTTCTATGACCAATTAATGAATTTCTGTAATTAATAATGTTGTGCTTATTGCCAAGAAAGCAACATAGACTAACAATTTCAAAGACAAATGCAATTTTAATCAACTGTGAAACTGGTTTGCTCAGCATTCCAACAATATTCTCTCGATTCTAACTTGTCTCGAAATCTTAGGATTCAGTTCCTGCTTGTTGGATGAATTCACTAGTCGCAAGTAACCTCATCTTATATGGGGGTGTGTCTGTTTTAATATTTACAACCTGTGACATTATCTAATTTTAGGCAGGAAGCTGTATTTTTATCAACGATGTGACGTGACGCTCGTGTGACGTCACTGTCCTCTCGTACCTGATTCACAGCAGGATGCGTAGTGCGCAGCAGTGTACGTGCTCACGAGACATGTGTTCGGATTCTGCGTATTCCAATATTCGTGAAACGATTCATCAACTAATTTCACCACTGAAGTATTTCCCTAGTTTCATTCCAGTGACCCTTCTTATTGTAATGAGCCACAGATTTCGTAATCATTTAAGCTGAGTAATTTTGTGGAGAAACGGAGTTTATGATGTTTCGTTGTGAAAGTCTGTGTGAATCCGAAACATGAAAAAGGACATACTTAAATATGCAGTATTATTACAGTGGCTTCAAAATGGGTTACTGCAGGTCGCAGAGAAACGTTTATAACTCGTTTAACACAGACGAAACTGTATATCTTTTGGCTTATTTTGGACTTCACCCATCGTCCGGTATATAAAAGACAGAAAACCACGACGTTTCGGAGACAGATCCAGCCTCCGAAACGTCGTGGTTTTTTGTCTTTTATATACCGGACGATGGTTGAAGTCCAAAATAAGCCAAAAGAAGTACAGTATACACCATCGTCAGAATCCTTTCAAGTCTAACAGACGAAACTGTTCATTATAACAATGAACAATGTTTCTTGTCCTACAGCATATTTTATTCACAGAATGTACCTGTGGAATTTATTTGCTTTTCATAATAAAGAGAAATTTATTCAGTAAGCATTATTAACTGATAATTGTAATGGAGATGCTTTGATTTCGTGGAAGAAGGAACCTAATTTTTAAATGCTATATAGACACATTTCACCCTTTAAAGGAAATTTTCTGTTTGTTTTCAGACAGTGGAATATTGTTTATTTATTTATGTATGGTTTGTTTAATAACGTTTTCAGTGTCTCAGACTTCAAATCATTGAATGGTATGATCATAAGTGCTAAATAAATTGGAAAGGCAGTGAAAGGAGCCGGTCTTGGCCTAATTAGAGACACTCTCCCTGCATTTGATTTGAGGGGCTGAGGAAAACTACGGAAGACCTCAGTCAGGATAGCCGATATCTCGGCCTAGACTGGGACAGGCAGAAGAGTCACCGCTCGAGCCAGTGCACTCCGCTGGAATATCGTGAAATTAAAGTGATTAATAGATTCTTTTGTTTGATCGGTTGATGGGTTGTCGTTATATGATAGTTACTGAAGGAGATAAAATGCATACGTACGTTGGGGCTAGAAACAATAACTTCTCATTCGCCTGAAGGAACTGAGTAAATCGAAATCCGATGGCTTATCAGTATTGCTTGACGCTACATCCCCTATTACAGTTCAATGGTCCAGTGTCTGTCTGCTTCATGTTGACTGTTTGTCTGTCAGTTGATGCTAGTTTCCTAACAGTCATGCATCGATTTTGAACCAAGTTCTATTTTTCGACTTAGTATTACTGTGAAGTGATTTAAAAGTGACGTCAATTTTGATAGGTTTCGCGTCATTGAAATTTTAGTTTCACGGAAATTTGCACGGGAAAAATTATAGAGCAGAATTAGCTCTTCTATCATACCTTTAAATGTACAGTATTTGGTAGGACTGCAATCCTTTCTTTCGTTGGGCACTGTGAACTGGAGAGGCCTGGGCAGGAAGTGGACCTGCTTCATTTTAAGGTTAAATCAGAATCTTGCTCTGTCACGTCAGTGGTTTTAATTAATTTCATTTTGATGAGAATTAACATATATACTTTATATTTATGTGACTTCGGTAATAGTCACTAAAGCAGGCTCTTCAGAACCTCTCTCTCTCTCTATCTAAGTTATATTACTGAAGTGACCAGTTACCAGAAAGGAGCGATACCAGTTCGCAACTCTGCTTAAGCACTAGAGCCTATTTGACTAACAGTGTGAACACGTAAGCTCATTTAAGGAATAAAAGTGTGCTTGATAATAATTCCCCAGTAGAATTCCAATTAGTTGAAGTTGGCATTTGAAGATAAAACTAACAACTGAAACACATGTGTTGCTGCTGTTGCTTTCCATTGCATCTTCAGCACTTGTCTTTTAGCTCGCTTCAGCACGATAACATGTAACATGATTACTAAAATTGTGTTCCGTAAAAATGGCGTGGGTGCGTTTAAATACATGAACGTATGAACTTAAATGAACTCACCTTCAAGTGCCGGGGTTAAGAATGCATGGAGCTGTTCCTTTATTTCCTCACACGTCTTCAGCTTGATTTTATGCAAGGAGAAGCTCTAAAACTTTGGGCAGTAGATCAGAAACATCTGGAAAGTTTCGAAATGTGGTGTTGGAGAAGGATGGAGAAGATCAATTGGACTGATTATGTGAGAAATGAAGTAGTGTTAATTAGAGTCAGTGATCAGAGGAATATCCTACACGAAATAAGAAAACGGAAGGCTAATTGGATTGGTCATGTTTTACGCAGAAACTGCCTTCTAAAACAAGCTATCGAAGGAAAGATAGAGGGGCGGATAGAAGTGACAAGAAGACGAGGAAGAAGACGTAAGAAGATGCTGGATGACCTTGGGGACAGAAGAGGATACTGTCATTAGAAGGAGAAAGCTCTAGATCGCATTAAGTGGAGGAATTGTTTTGGAAGAGACTGTGGACCTGTCGTCTGACAGATTACTGATGATGATGAAGCTCTAAATTGCAACTTCACTCTGCCTCACACTGCTATAGAAGTCCCTCACGGTACAGTACCCGAGTTGTGAAATGAATATGCAGTGCAAACAATTTTCATAAATTGTCATATAATTATTTTCGAATCAGATGTAGGCATGTATCTGCAACCATCTTGGATTTGTACTTTTGGAAATGTAATTCCTTCGGTTTCCTCAGTCTAGATTATTTCCTCAACTCCGCGTACAAATCGTGTTTTTAAGTCCGGTCATTACTGAATTCATTAATTTGTCTGAATTTCTTAAATTTTTCTAATCATTCCATTATAACCTAAAATTATTCATATCAGCTGTGCTTGATAGCAGAACTAATAAGAAATATAATATTTATTCATGAAAATAACTAAGATAACTTTAAGATTTACCTTTGTCTTTATTCGTAACATTGAGAAACTTAGTGTTTACCCTATGGGAAGAATATAGATTCAGGATATTTCTAAGTTCATACCCTTATCACTGTATATGTGTTTGTCTGCTTCGCAGCTAACAATTTTGTAATTATCTGATCGATTTTTACGAAATTTATTTTGAATGTTATTCCAGTTGAGATTACCTGAAAATGTACCTTTCAATTTCGACAATGAAAATATGGCGTGTTTCACTATGCACGTTGATGTCAAATTCAGCTCTTTGAATAATTGTGACTTGAAAGTAGTAGGTTCATTTTGTGGGTTTATTTAAAACATAAGAGAATAATTTGTACACTGTTTAGAATATTCTAAAATTTAAGTCAGCTATTCTTCCCAATTTTTGTTTTTTATTCTCCATATTTTTCTCATCTCTGGTTCTATTGCTTATGTCCAATACTACTTTCAGGTGATTATGTTTATCGCTTGATATATTGAGTTGACTTGTCCGAATGCACCCGTCCTTTCCTTTACCACACTAGTGAAGCAGACAGAGGCGAAACAAAATTTGTTGACAGTTTTTCTGCGCACGGTTGTTTTCAACTGTTCCTACGCCCCTGATTCCGAACACATCAGACCCTGACCTAGTGCCAGATGTTCTGTATTAAAAATAGCCGCACATATCCACTTTTTATCAAGTTCTTCTTCGCTAAAAGAATATGTACGAATTGTGACATGGCTACAGAATATAAATCAACAGGACTACATGACAAAGAATCCCTTCTTTAACTCAATTCATCAATACCATTCTTCATTCCCATGTAACCAAGAAAAATTAACTGAATCAGAAATTTCATTCCATTGTAGAAAATGTGAAGTTGTGCCTGTACTTAAACACCAAGCCATGAAGTATGCGGGGACTGAACCTATTCTTCATCTCGATCCAAGATGGTGGTGAGCAACTTCACAACCTGGCCATTTCACCCTCGGGGAAAAAGCCCCCGTTTTCCTTTGGGTTGGAGGTTGATTGAGTTACAGAGCAAGTCTGGACTCTGGGAAAATCTGAAAATCCGAGTTAAAGTCCAGTTTCCTGCCCGTAGCCAGTCACTTTCCTGCTGCTCCATATTTCCATAGTGACTTCATGCTTGTTTGCTTGCCGCTTGGTGGCGCCCTGGTATAGTAATCTGAATAGCAATGAACAGCTTTTGTGGCAAAGGGAGAGTCAATACGAACCTCGGCCGGATTATCCGTTATGCGATTTAAGATTTTCATGTTTCTACCCCGGCTCTTGACAAGAATTGAGACACGGTATCTTGATATAAATCACAAATATTTTCCTTAAAATTCTTCTTGCTTATGATTATATTCCCATTTCATTCAATGTTGTGTATCCTGTTTAGTTTACATAATGCTGTCAAATTACCCAAGATTCAGTCAAGTATCTGGGAAGATACATTAATAACGACCCTGTAGCATCGTTTATAAAATTCGCCTCCAGAAATGGGTAAAAAATTTTTACAATTTATTACAAAATATTTTAGCCTACTCACACATTTTTAAGGTAAGTAGAAGTCGTGTATTTTTGTGTCGGGTATTGGCCGCGCCGTAGCTCAAGCGGTTAGTCGCTGGCTTCCACCGCGGTGGCCCGGGTTCGATCCCGGGTCTGATCAAGTGGGATTTGTGGTGGGCAAAGTGGGGCTGGGACGGGTTTTCTCCGAGTACTTCGGTTTCACCTGCCAATTTTCATTCCACCAAATTCTCCATCATCATAATCACCCGGGGCAGGTACAATAAGTCAATCAGTGGCCGCCGTGCCGAGTGGACCCAGTTGGACTTCACTCCCCACTAAGCTTATTAAAAAAATTAATTAATTGTGTGGGGTATTCTATTTTTTACAATTGGATAATTAATATGAAACACGATATTAACACTGAACTGTTAGTACCAAGCCTCCTTCATCCTTCTAACTATGCTCTAAAAATATGAACATGTGGAACACGTCAACTTCTCACATTAACACCATTTTTAAACGTCGGATCAAGTTAAATGTAAAATTAAGATAATTTTGTTATTAATGACAGATAATAGCAAGGAAACCGCTAGAAATAGGCATGAACTTCGCAATTGAATGGCCAGAAACTGTGGAATTATTATAACCAAATATGAGCATATTAATAAGATCTAAAAGTTTGTGATGATGGTAAATTGTTACAATTAATATGTTGCTGGACATTATCCATCATCTTGTCTGTCCAGCAACATATTAATTGTAACAATTTACCATCATCACAAACTTTTAGATCTTATTTGCATAACCAGTATGGACGTGGTATATATCCCAATGTTGTGCTTGTTTTATGAACCCCTTCTGAAACTGGTCCGGAGATAGGGGCTAGCTCTGTCTATTGGACCCAACTAAGTAGGTTTTACCTGAAGACGGGGACAGATTCCAGTTCCCGAAACGTTGTGTTTTTAATAGAAACTAGACGGTTTTTTTAAGAAGAGACAAGATGATGGATAATGTCCAGCAACATATTAATTGTAATGAGCATATTAAATTTTATGTCATTTTCTGCGTCTTTTTATGATCCTCATTTATAAGTTAAAAATTACAAACGTGGCGACCGTATGCTTTTATTTAGACATTTGTCGTGATCCGGGATAGCGCAGTCGGTATAGCGACTAGCTACTGGCTGGGAGACGGAGGGGTCGGAGTTCGAGTCCCGGTGGGTTCAAGAATTTTCGCTTCTCCATGTCGTTCAGACCCACTCTGCAGTCCATCCAACCTCATATCCAAAGGGTACCAGGGGCTCTCTCCACGGAGGAAAATCGGCCGGGGCGTGAAGCGGACCACTCATCTCCAACTAATGCTGAAGTCAAGAAAATTCTATACATCCGGTCCCCTACACGCCATCATGGCGTACTGCTTAATTAAGTTGAAGGACAAAAAATATACATTTATCACACCCCATTCTGTGGCGTCTGTGAAGTCCAGCAGCCTCCATATCGGATATCAATATTCTAAGAAATATTACCTTTCAAGTGTTTGGATGTAACTTGGTAGTTTAGGTCTACCTGTCTTGCGTACCGAATATGATTTGATCAACATTAACCTCAGGTTTCGCTTACCAGACCAGACGTTATTTATGATTCTCAATATTTGTAAATTTTAGCCGTTTCTTACAAATTAGAATAGAACGCTGTATGTGGATGTCATGTCTGTTTCTCTGTTTGTATGTAATCTAATATCAGCTTAAACTGCTGGGCAGATATTCATCCAGAACCTCAACATTAACATGCTCGTATTTAACACACTGTTGTGAGTTAGGCCGTTTAGATGCAGAAAGAAAAGGGGATATAGTTCTTAGTGCTGATTCTGTGTAAATTATCCTGCTGTCTTAACTGTACAAGTACTTTACCTTTATGCAATACGCGCACATTACCCTTGTTATTTAATGGTCATTCTATTCCTGTTACTCCAATAAAATTCAGGAAAAAATGTGTGATGGACCAGTGAAGCTCCCTTCTTCAAATATGTCGATCTGTTTGTTGCAGGATCATGAAGTTCTGTGCAGTCTTCATTCTGGCACCTACGTCCATCTTTGTTCTTCTTCAGAGGTCAGTGTGGGCGAAGCTTCACTGTAGAATAGAGAGAGAGAGGCTCTTCCTTCAAAGCAGTCTATATTAAGTTAGCATCTCGGCTTGATATACGTACTTGCACTTGCTCTTACAAAACCAGATGCGGCAATCTCTTTAATAGCATCTAAATAGGCTACCCTTCGTCTGGTAAGGCCTCTCAGATGTATGAGGAATTGTAGTCAATACTGAAATAGAACAGGCCAGTCTAAATAAAAAATCAACGGGAATAAAACTCCAGAAATAGAAATAAACAAACAAAACAAAAATATTTAAATAGAAAATCAAAACTTTCAGGAAGTAATAATAAAAACAATAACTTAATGGGGCTGAGCTCTTCTTGAGAAGCCGACGATTCTGCAGCTACTCAAGAATTTCCCAGTAATTTTATGGAATCCCAACGTTCATAACCGTATTCACAAGAGCCCTCCACTGGTCCCTATCCTGAGCCAGATCGGTCTAGTCCACCACTCCACGAAGACGAAGTGAAGGTATAGTTGGACGCATTTTAACCTGACACTAGATGGAGATGAATAATCAGCTTCAAGCCTCGGTTCCTTTACCCCCAGATAAATAACACAGAATGCTGAGTGGGCCCTAGAGCTAGTCCAGGCGTTGCGGAGAAATGACGGTGTCTCCCTCTGCAGAGAATCCAGTCCCGATTCTCTGATCCTCCAGCGCATAGTTTTGCCAATACATTGCCTGACTTACCTCTGCTTTAGTCATAATAATAACAGTACTATAATTTAATTTGTGATTGCTTGCACTAAACTCATGAGTGACTGGACATGTCCACGGTCTTCATACTACCTCTCCTGCTTCGAATTTAATCTATCGGGCTCACATCGCTCATAAGAAATGATATTAGTACTATTTCACATTTGTTATATTATAAAGGGAAACTCTCATTTTCTTTCTTGGTCCATTTTCCTCTTCATTACGGGTTATGGTGTTGATATGTTGATACTTCCATTCCATTGTATCCATTAGCCCAACGGTTGAGAAATTATATTTGTTTGCGGGCCAGACAGGTCGTTATCAAAGTGGCTGTGGGTTGAGAAATCTCGTGAAATAAATTCTGCATTTAAGAGAATCTTAAATATTTACCGGTTGTTTGCACTGACTTGTCATGGGATGTTCTGTAGATACAGGGCTACATTAAGACATAAGGATAATTCAGATTAATATACTTAGGTTGTTAAAGACACGCATTATATTAAATTTAAGATGGTACCATTTGGCTTTCTTTTATAAACTGTTGCAGATACAGTAAGTCAGAATTGTAATACGTGAAGTTAGAACACAAAAACTTGCGTTTTCGTGAAACATATATTCTTATTTATTTGTATATTTTGTCCCTGTTACAGTAATGAAGTACCGAGTACGAAAATAGTAAATTCGACAAAGAGTCTTATTAATATCATTAACATTTGAACGTTGCAATTTTTTTGTCTCTGGCTGCATTTTACCCGCACCGATATTATACAGTAGGCCTCCTAGGACTGAAGATCTACTCGTTTCAAGGATAAAGCACAAACACTGAGACATACTATTTTTCGCATTGTACGGGGTGGAGTCCAGTTGGGTCCACTCGGCACGTCGGCCACTGATTGGCCTATTGTACCTGCCCCGGGTGATTATGATGATGGAGAATTTGGTGGAATGAAGATTGGCAGGGAAACCGAAGTACTCGGAGAAAACCTACCTCAGCGCCACTTTGTCCAACCACAAATCGCACTTGACCAGACCCGGTTTGAAACCGGACCGTCGCGGTAGGAAGCCAGCGACTAACCTCTTGAGCTATGGTGCGGCCGGGGACATACCGTATTTACGCATGTATAGGCCGCACATTTTTTGCCAAAAATTCAAGAGGAAAACTGGGGTGCGGCTTATATTCGAAATATTCGAAATCACACTTCATTAAAAAAAATTAAACGTTGCCAAATTTCGGAATAATTTCTACTCCTGAAATAATATTCCAAGAAAATTATTTTTTCTATAATTTCTGTGTGAAAATTGTGCTGCGGTCTATACACGCACGCGGCCTATACATGCGTAAATACGGTACTTTCTTTCCTCTTGTGGAATTCGAACCTCTGATTCTATCGCTCGGTTAGTCAGTGACAGTGTTCATCTTAGACTACACTGCCAGTGTGACTGGCAAACTTAAAAATAGGATCTAAATCGAAAAAGAATTACAAGCAGAAGTTTGGTATAGCAACTTGGCCAACATTGACCAATTTATCTTCGTTCTATGTGTCCTTTAGTGCATCATAATTAACGGGAAAAGGTTTGATCAGAGTATCACCCTCAACAGTTAGTTTACTTCAATGGCTACTACTTGTTTCGGTCCTAACGGGACCATCATCAGGTAGTTCTATAAACACGTCAGTATAACAACGCGACGATGATCCCATGAGGACCGAAACAAGTAGTAGCCACTGAAATAAACCAGTGTTTAGATTTACCTTGGTTTATTTAATTTAATATTGTTGTGTCGAAGACCAAGCTTTTTACCATTAATTGCCCAATTTAGGGGAAAATATCAGAGAAGCAGAAAGTGAGTGTAAATATTTAACCTAATGATGGCCATAAAGAATGCAAACATAACTTTTTTGTACGGAGTTTTGTGTCGTAGGTAATAATTTGATGAGAGATCATTTTGGGGTACTAACACCGCTCTTTTCCAACCCGCCTTTGCTTGTATCGTCGCAGTCGGAATGGCGCTATCCCTGCTACACCTGTTTCTACCTTAGGACAGTGTATGATGGCTACTGGAAGTTGTCCTCACAGATGAAGCTAAGGAAGATCGGTATAGGTACGGGAAACTAGCTGGGTCGGTTTGCATGGGTCTCAGGGTAGCGATGCCTAAGAAAGCGTTTTTCTGAGAGTTGAGCCAATTGACGTTTATTCACCTGCTAATTCACCACACTGTTAAATTAATGTATTCTTAGCTTTAAGTTACAGCGTTACACTATCGGCTAGCTATGTCCCGGAGCGTGCAAGGGTCACGTCCGTTCAGTTCGGAATATTCTGAAAGTCTCCTTTTGTGGAATGGCTTGCACCCCCACGCCGGGAATTCGAAAGATGGTGTTGACATATAAATTTTATCCCATCTTCCGTGGGAAGCTTGAACGAGGCAACCCAATCATACTGACCCTCATTCGCAGGCAATTGTAACAAGCTCTGACCTGTCCTTTTAGGCGCGTCCGGTTCCCTGTACCCGAGCTAAATTTATGACTGATCGTAAATGTCATAACTCCGGACTTTTTGTTTCTGCCAGAATCTAGAAAATTTCAACATAAACACCGTATTGCACGTCCCAGACGATGAAATACGATATTATAGATCACGATACATTTCCAGTAATATCGAAACATAAGACTTTTGAAATTAAAATTACCGAGAATTAATTAGAAATAAATTTCATGGTCATCTATAATCATCCAAATAAATAAGGGCTCAGAATGATCAGCGTCAGTACATCATACGAAATTGTTTCTTCTTTTTGAGTAAAGAACATGTCTCCCCTGTTTCAGCTGTGAGGCGCGTAGCCTTATATGTAAACAGTGTGTGGGCAATGAATGTAACGTGGAGCCGGAATCCTGCGAGCACGGCATCGAACGTGATTACTGCGGTTGGAAAGTGTGTGCCAAGGTAGGACCCGGAGCCGGGGGCTCCGAATTGAGCAGCCAAGCCTTTGCTGACTGCTTTATTACACACCACACATATATATGTATAAGTAATCTAATATTACCAGTTTTTATTTTATAAATGTTCATCTTCTTGTTTCGAACGTGACGCAATCTTGATAGAACCGATAGAAGAGGCCTACTTATTCCCCTCCAGATTCTCAGTCTTCACTACTCGTCTCCTACCAACCGTCTCTTCGCTTGCGGATTTCTTATATTTTTCTTTCTACTCTGAAGATGGAGGCGATACGTTCCTCCGAAACGTCGGTTAGCACCACATATACACGGTGCCAAATCCCAGAAGACTGCTTTCTTCATAGTCACCGCCGTGAAAATCTCAAATCTTACAAGGATATGCTTCATCAGCATTGCTTCGCTTTAGAAGACATCTTTAGGAAGGATGTATAAAATCAAGTGGGCGTCAAATTCAAAGGAAAATATCAGCTTCTCGCCCATGCTGATCTTAATTTATTAGACAAATACATAAATATCCTATAGAAAAACAAATAAACTGGTAAGAAAGGTGGTCTAGAGATAAACGCTGAGAAAACGAAATAAATAATATACTCGTATATTCATGTTTCTTCACTACAATAGAGGACAAAATAATAAATGCTTCGAAAATGTTCAAATATTTGGGAATGACAGGAACAATTCATAAATTACATTCGTGAATCAATATACAAGAGCAGATTAAATTCGGAGCACAGAATCTCTTCCAGCCTCTGCCTAAGAACCCAAACAATAGAGTTATGCAGAATGATAGCCTTCAGCTTGAAGAGTAGTTCGAAGCGGGCAAATCTCACACAGCCTCCTTTGCTTATTGTTTTACATGGACATGAAGCTTCGTGCCTCACTCTGAGGAAGAACGCACGAGATAGAAGCAGTCTGAGATGAAGGCACTGAGGACAATATTTGGATCTGAAAAACAAGAATAATCACGAGGATAGAAAGATCAAATAATCAGCTTCACGGTTTTTATTCTTTATCCAACATTATTAGGAATGGAAACAATATGGGCTAGACATGTAGCACGCATGAGACAGACGACAAATATGTAAGTATTTTTGCTTGGCAAGTCTAAAAGGGAAGGATCAACGAGACGAGGGAATACATGGGAGAACTATATTAATTTGGTCTTAAATAAATATGATGTGAAAGTGTGGACTAGATATAAGTAGCACGGGATAGGTTCAAATAGCGAGTCTTGTAAACAACAGGTCGCCGTCTTCTGGGTTCTGACCCCGTAGAGTCCTGTAGGCAGATATCAAGAGTTCTGACGAATACGCCGCCTCTATCTTCAGTGTTGAAGTAGACACATTATGCTTTAAACAGTTAAGAAGAATTTAAAGTCTTATGTACGTGTATAAATGTAATATAATGGCTGAAATTCAAGACTGTACTCGTAAAATTTATTCAGTTGATTAGCAGCAAACCAGTTCTTGGTTTTGCCTCTGACATCCGGGAGAAACGGTTCTACTTCTGAATCTGATGAAGATGCCACATACCGTCAACAACTGACACGCTTCGTTGTGTAGCGTAATATAAAATTAATGCCAAAAGTATTACCATAATTCATAAAGGAATTACCGTAAATTGTTATAAAATATCAAACTATTTCATTTACTCATATGAACAATGTTACTCTACCCTTCACGCCAAAGGCGTGCTCATAAATTTACTTGGATTTTCCCTATTTATATCTACATTACAGGGTCCAGGAGAATACTGCGGTGGGCCGTCAGATGTGAGGGGAAAATGTGGCGAAGGGATGCATTGTGCCTGCGGAAAATGCAATGGATGCTCTCTCAGTACGCTTGATTGTTACTTTGGTCTTGATCAACTCCAGTGCCTGGTTTGAAGAAATCGCCGCGTATTGGCCAGCCGGCTAACTTATTACAGCCCTTAATCATAAGACATCTGAGTCTGGCTGTTGGTTTTGGAACTGTGATGTTCATTTATTTGTCAGTATTATTATTCTTAAAGATGTGTGCTATTTAGAGCGCGGTCTTCTGGGTTGTAACGTCTTGTAGTTCGGAGACAACTTGACGTTTCGGAGGAATATATCGCCTCTATCTTCAAAGTCGAAGAATAAGCCAAAGAAGGAACTAGCAGAAGCGGGTGGCAAGGCAGGATCTTACCTGGTTTGCACTTCGACCATGAAGATGGAAAAAATATGTTTCTCCGAAACGAAATTTCTCCAAACTACATGATGTTAGAACCCAAAAATCACATCCTTCATAGTGACCACCGTGAGAACCCGAAGTTCAACATATATGCTATTTATGTTATATTTATAATTTTACATGAAGATGGAGCGAAATGGAATGATCACAGTAATAGCGGTTTCCTGATGTCATTTGCACAGGAATTGTGCAACATGAAAGCTGTCTCAGATTAGTCTCATGTGAATGTTTATGGCATTTATTTATTATTCCATTATTATTTTATTAGCAACTTCTCTAGTTCGTAAGGCAAACAGAGCTTAATTAGCAATCTAAAACTTCGAGTAATTTTTAGGACGGTGCACATTGCATTGTTAATTTAAATATTATTAGAATATCTGTATTTTCTATAATTTGAAATCTTTTTTTTAACTTCAGTGAAAACACTGCGTCCATAGTTCACTATTACCAAATAAAGATGTAAACTTCTTGTGGATTGGAGCACTTTTATTCAGAACCTTCATGTCTCTTATGCTCGGCGCAGTGTTACTCCGCATGCGCACCTCGTCCTGAGACTCCACGTACATCCACATGTCCATGACGCCATATAATTCAGGGAAATAAGACGGAAGACATTAAGGCAGACAGTGAATTAATGCACTTTTTCGTTAACTTTGGCTTTTGTCTGTTGGCAGTTGAAAGATTTATGATATACAGTATTTTCAGTACGGAATACTGTATCTTACGGTGGTAAACAAGCATCAAGCTTTCACAGAAACTAACGTTTTTGTAATGTTGGTACAGAATGCCTATGTTTAGAACATTTACTTCACTTTCTTTTGATAAAATGGTGCACCAACTTTCCGAACTAAATCAGGGCTACAAAGCGTCAAACATCTGAGGGGTCGCAATGCATTTTAGGTAAAAACCCACAGGCCTTTTTGAAAAAAATAGATATTTTTAGCATATCCCTCTAAATGTCTGACCTGCTATGTTCATATCTATGAACATAAATTCGGGGAGGACCTAATATAAGTTACCAACTCCAACAGTTCCTCTATTATTCTGTTATTCTGCTGCGGAAACGTGTGTTAATTTTGTAGCAATGGTCTGGTTTTCCCACAAGCCTCTCCTCAGCTGCAGAAACGTGCCTAACGAGCCGTTGCCTAGCAATGAACTGTTCTGGCTTTCAGGCGTCAAGTCACAATATTTATTTAAGTTAAATTCTGTCGGGTTAACGGTGTTTAAAAATGAACCACTAAATTTGTACTAAACTGATCAATATTGCGTACAGTCCCGGAGGCAGAAGCCTGATAATCCCATACTCGTGTGCTATTTACGTGTCGTGCGGAATCAAATGGAAAATTATACAGAATGTTTAGTAAGAAACTTCCTTGAAGTTTTTAGACAAGAGTCGCCGTTCTTTAAAGAAAAGGAGAGTATTAAATGAATATCTTTTAGAGTGGTAGGATATTCTCACATGCTACACAAAAACAAACGGCGGCCTCATGCGGCCCGTGTGTCCCTAGTTGCCCTAAACGAAACAGAGTGTCCGGTGATTCCTAGGTTACTTAACGACGTTTCAGTTATTACAATTACATATGTAAGAGTGATCATGAATAAAGTGTAGGTAAGGTGCAAAGGGCGGAAATATTTTAAGATATTTTTTGTGAATATTGACAGCCAGGGTAGCGTAGTCGATATAGCGACTGGCTGCGGGCTGGACGACCGAGGGGTCGGAGTTCGAGTCCCGGTAGAGTAAAAAATTTTCTCTTCTCCAAATCGTCCAGACCGGCTCTGGGGTCCACTCAACCTCTTATCGAATTGGTACCGGGGGATATTCCCCCGGGGGTAAAGTGGCCGTGGCGTGAAGCTGACTACTCACCTCCAGCTAGTGCCGAGGTCAAGAAAATGTGTATCTATACATCCACTGCCCCATACGGCTTCATGGCGTAGTGCTTCATTAGTTAAGTAGAGGGCAACTTTACCTTTTTAGCAATTTCACCTTTATGAATATTATAGCATTTAATAGCTAGATGGTATCTCATTTTGTACTAATTAAATCTCTCCCTCTTTTTGACATTACATATATGTCTGAATACATATGTATATATATATATATATATATATATAGACAGATCTTCTTTCGGTTCATTCAATAACATGTTGAACGTATCTGAAATGTGTGACGTCCCCTGCAATCGCTTGAAACCCCATAAAGTCCTTTTTACACGAATTATGTCATTTGACTTTTATTACGGCAAACTTTTGGTTAGAAATTTTGACATGGATATTTACCTATCAGTTTCAGGGTAAATAGTGGAGGGGACAGTGAAATACATGGGCCCCATTTATTGGTCGCTGGATAGATATAAGGTAGATTTAACTTCCATGGTTACGAGTGGAAAACGTCCTTTGAAAATTCAGGGTTGGGGTTCTTCATTTGTTACACATAGCAATACCCACGCGCTAAAGAGCGTGCCTACGGCTACTTGCCAAATGGTGATTCAGCCATCGGCCCATAGCCGTAGCATTGCGAATTGGGCATCTTTCACATTGTACCTTGAAATAAAAAAGTTCAGAATAAAATGTCACGTTTTATTCGTACCACACACCAAGCCGTCAAGTGGCGCCTCAATCGGCGTTCCCACGAACTGACTGCAGCTGGCGCGGAGCACATGTTACATTACTTTTTATTTTCTCACATACATACTACCAGAAATTAATGTGATAGTGAAAAAAATTGATCTCGAGATTATGAGAAATTTACACGTTTTCGCGTCCCTAATTAAGAAGTGGTTATTGGAGTTATGTTTTTATATTTGTAAGTATGCATATGCACCTCGAGAGCGCTTGAACGATTGGGTTTATTTTATTCATATTCAATAATCAAGAGTTCATCCGTCATAATTCGCTGACTGGTGAATATGCACGGTCTAGCTCCAATTACAGTGACCCTTCAAGTAGATCCCCAAAAACAAAACGATTTTCTAGTATAATTTTGATTACAAATTTAGTAATGCATGGAGACCATCGACCTAAATAAGACTACATATGTGGCACGTTCAGGAAATAACCGTTTGTGTACTCTGAACCCAAACGTTTATGCAAAGCATACATACCCTAGCTCATATAAGCACCACCCAATTGAGCAATAACCGATTGGACGGATTGAATTATTGTTCGGTATTCAGTAACAAACAATGGTCTAAAAAGCAATAGTCAATTTCGTTTCCTGTGTAAAGCAGGTAAGGTCAATCGTACATGAGAAAGTATGTGAAATGCCTTTGCTTATATTTTTATACACAGGATGAGCACAAATGACCATTACAGTTTCATAAATATATTGTGAAACACGCTGGTAAGACAATTCCTCCGAACTTCTAGACACTAAATTACAACTGGCAAAGTTTTCAATTAAAACCTTCACATGCAGCCAGGGCGCTGCAATCAAGACAAGGGCGACAAGCCTGCAAGAAGGGAAGTTTGTCCTCTGGTTTAATACAACGAAATGCGAGATGAGTGCAATGACGCCATCGGATGGAATATGGAACCGATCCACTTCCTGAGCCATTTATTCATTTTGCAAACGGTCTCGTGAGACAGAGTGTCTGTGTAAAAAGAAAGTTCCCTTTGCCGCAGAATGTATAGATGCAACTGGTGCCAACTTGATGTGCACGGCGCTATCAGTACTGCTCACATCCAACGCCTCTATGTTGTAAAAAAAAAACTGTGACAATTGTAAATTAAAATCTAAATCTTCGGATGTTTATCCTATCTAATTGGGGCACGCGGTAGAGTAGTTGGCTGAGGCACTATGCTACTATGCTTCGATTCCCGATGAAGTCATTGAATTCTTCAGTTTACCTAATCCTTCCAGCCGCACTATAGCCCTGGGGTCGACTCAGCATCTAACAGAAATGAGTACCAAGAATCTTTCTGGATGGTAAAGGACGGCCGGCACTTAAGGCTGACAACTTCACCGTCATCTGTAAGCCGATTTTCTAGAAAATTTTGGAGCCTCGACTGCCTCTTACAGGATAGCTTTACTTTTATGTTTATCTTATCTAATTGCTTCAACATTTTTGGAGTTTGAAAGATAGTTTTTATTATTCTGTATGTAGAGGGATAAGCATGACTACTGTTGTTAAACAGTGCTACAAAAGCGTACTCAGTTTGATAGTTTTCAATAACTCTTAGTATTGAAGCTGCATGTGGAAATATATGGTGGATCTCCGTAAGAGCTATTCGTTTTGAAGAAAGCAGTCTTCTGGGATTTGGCACCGTGTATATGTGGTGTTAACCGACGTTTCAGAGGAACGTATCGCCTCCATCTTCAGGGTAGAAGAAAAAATATAAGAAATCTGCAAAGCGAAGAGACCGTGAGAACCGGTAAAAGCAGTTCTCACGGTCTCTTCGCTTTGGAGATTTCTTATATTTTTTCTTCTACTCTGAAGATGGAGGCGATACATTCCTCCGAAACGTCGGTTAACACCACATAAACACGGTGCCAAATCCCAGAAGACTGCTTTCTTCATAGTCACCGCCGTGAAAGCCTCAAATCTTACACCTATTCGTTTTACTTTCAATATGAAACATTGTAGGATAAAAATAATCTTGAACACAACAAAAACCTTTAGTCTGTGTCTTCCGTTGGCTGTAGCAGTGGCTTTGGAAGAAAGGCTCTTACCTCAAGAGTAGGCCTACACAACTAGCACAGAAACAATCACGGATCCGACTAGCATGGGTGTGTTCTAGTGACTATCTTCACATCCACCGAGTTAATACAGACAGTAAGGTAAAAGTAAAGTTGGCCCTGTGCTTAATTCGTTAAGCACTATGCCATGAAGACAGTGGAAGTATAGCTCCACCTTTCTTGGCCTCGGCATTAGATGGAGATGAGTGGTCACCTTCATGCCCCGGACATTTTACCACCGCGGAAGGAGTCCCTGTTACCCACAGGATAGGAAACTGGGTGGGCCCCAGAGCCGCTGGATGCTGTGGAGAAGAGAAAAATCTTGCAGTTTATTTTTCCCTTTCGAACCGATTCAGACTTTACAATTATCATAGTATCAATCACATGTGTTCTCTCTCCACAACAAATGGAAAGCCAAGATTCTGAAACATAATTGCAGAACATGGATACATGTGGAGAGGTACTATGTGTTTGGAAGAACAGAAGAGCTTAGGGACCATATCTAAGAATATTAGTCCCCAAAACACCGCGCTTAAGTCGGGGCAACAGGAAAATATACTGCTGTTTGTAGAATAATGAGTTATGTCAGTTTACTTATCTTACGTTTAGATGTTCCGTGAACTGTAAGCATAGTTCATGCTTAGGGCAATGACATCATTTGCTTCTTCTCGAATGTTTTGTATTGCTACCAAAAGCCAAACAAAAAATTAAAACAATCTACAATTAAGAACATGTAGAATTTGAGGTTCTCACAGCAGTGTTTATGAAAACTCCTGTCTTATGCGATATAACGTCGTGTAATCCGTTGAAAGTCAACAGAAATGTATATCGGTTCCATCTTCGGGGCCGAAGTATAAGCCAACCAAGAAACCAGCATGCTAACTGCTTCATGCTAGCTTCTTGCTTGGCGTATTCTTTGACCTTGAATATGGTGGCAACATTTTCCTTCGAAACGTAGGCTGAATTTCGGCGGACTACATGCCGGTATATCGCAGAAGATATGTGACGTGAACTGAGAAATTCCGAGGAAGTTGACAGTGGTGAAAAGGCAGGTTCTGGTAATATTGCCTGACATAAGGGAGAATACCGCAAATTATTTCAATGTTGACTTTGCCTGGAATCGAACAAAATAAAAAAGTAAAAATGTCCATAGGGTTGTGAGAAGTCAAGGCTCTCACATCTTCTAGAAAATCGGCTCACAGATGGCGGTGAGGTTGTCAGCCTTACGCGCCTGTCGCGCTTTACCCCTCAGGAAAATTCTTGGTACTCATTTCTGTTAGAGGCTGAGTCGACCCCAGGATCATAGTGCGGCTGGAAGAATTAGGTCAATTGAAAAAAATCCACCTCATCGCGATTCGATCCCGCAACCTTCCGGCTTGTAGCATAGTGCCTCAACCAACTACGTTACCGGGCGCCCCTCGAACTGTGTACCGTTCATGAAATATTACACTTATTTAACTTCAAAATACTGGGAATTCCACTTAACAATTCTTGAGCCGATATATGTCGAATATAGACGTTTCTTTAAACTGAAAAGTCAAGACAGCGTTGAATGATAACAGGATTTTGATGGGTAGGATCTGCTGAATCTGTTACCAGTAATTCTGACAAAGGCATATTACACAGAGTATTGCCAATTTTCTGGACATTATTCGTCGTGTGATATTCTAAAAGACAGACTACAGCGTGTCAGGAGCTATATTTGGTGCCTGCTCAGCTGGGTCCGACAGAAAGAGCTAACCCCAGTCACCGGACCTAATGGTGATTGAGATTATGGTGGTGAAACCATTTAATGCTCTCTGGCCCCGCCTGCGTGTGACGTAGCAACCCCAACTCTCGGATCGAAAAAATGAAGCAGTGTTGCCACATCTTAATTTAATTTCCAATTGCCGAAAGGCGGAAATGCAGCCAGCAGCAGCGAATACCTGTAACAAACATGACTAGATTTTCTAGAAAAAGTACACACTAGTTCTCAGATTACTACATTTATTTTAATTCAAATGTTAACATATATTCCGCATGAATAGTACACGTAAATAGTTGGAATAATATAATGCTTACAAAGCATGAACAAATAAATTGGTAATTTGCAAAATGAATCGACTGATGTAGAAAAAAGATCATTTATAATGGTCTGCCTTGCAGCAGTCAGCATGGTCTTGACATATTCATTTAAAATTTCTTATCTTGAAGTGTAACGTGTTTCGGGCCTAAAATAAAGAGACAGAAAGTTGCCCGCATTGTAAGAAGTAATACAATTAATAACTAAGAGTGTGCATTTTGTAAATCTAATATTTTTTAGTATTTAAATTTATATGATTACAGAAAAATACATAAAAACAGGAAACATATTTTATCAGCAAAGGGTTGAAGAAAATTCAACACAAATAGCAGACAGCAAATGTAACAGAAAAGACGACACAAATCCATCCATACTCCTGCTCAAAATTTCGTTACTTAAATGACACTCTTGGTTGATTACACTGATGATTGGATCACACGGCAAAATGTCACTACAGCCTCATTGGCTGAAATAATTATCGCTAATGTCCTGGTATTGTTTTCTGAAATGTTTTCTTCCATTTATTACGGAACATCAAAGAAACGCAACTTTCCGAACCTCATTATATGGCATTAGCATATGTTGGAATAAAATAGTTTACTGGTAGTACCGAATGGGACACAGGTATTTCTAATGATTTGACCGTGTGATTCTTACATATCAGACAATGGCAACGAACGACACATTGAGTACATCATAAAATTATCTGAACAACATCTGTTTGACCGCATTCCTCATACTAAACATATAAATAATAATAGAAAGACATGATTGTTGCCACAGCTAAACAGGAGGAAATATTGAATGGCTGTATGTCAAATTAAATCCATTTGTACGTGGCAACAATGAATTATTAAATGTGTCACAGGGAATAGTTATATGGATGCAGTAGTGGTAATATAGTCCTCTGTTACCATAAAGCAGATTCACAACAGAATAAGTTGTAAATTATATGTAAAACGTATTAAAACTTAGTAGCCTTACTTTGTACATTTGCTGGTCCAAAGTGACATCAGCACTTACAAATATGGACTATACTACAATTGCCGATACCTATAAACATATAACAGTTTTGTTCAGTGCACAGAACATTGAAAATTATAGGCCTGACTCTGTATGAAATGTGGGATTTTTTTCTATAAACCGAATATCGCTTGCGAAATATTGTCTCTAATGTCCTATGATTTCTTGAAGTCCGTAACAGCAATCAGACAGATCTTATTCTTACTGAATAGGCCACGGAGTTTTCTATACGAAAACAGACTAGAATTGATTTTAATAGGGACTATTACAACGAAATGCATAATCGTATAAAATATGCTATCTAGTGGTAACAGTTCGTATTAATCCGAGGTCTTGAACAAACGAAATTAAGGAAGGTCGTGATGGATGTTTTACACATAAAATCATTTGTTTGGAATTGTTTCATTTCATTTTTCAACCAGCCTTTCGCACCTTCGTTTCTACGCTCTTTGTATACAGACATTCTTATTTACAATAACTTTTCAGCACCTTCATTTCATGTAAGTCTATACTACTTAAAATTTAAGCAGCATGTAGTTAAACCTTAAATGTTCTTATAGCTACACAGGGAAATTGAAATGCAATGGGTTCTGCCAGTCTTCGTTGTCTTTCGTTAGTCATACAGGGCTTTGCAGTGCTGTAACGGCCAAGATATGAGCTTTAAGACACCTCACATGTATCCGATTCAGGATTTGAGGTTCTCACAGCGGTGATTATGAAAAGTTCTGCCTTCTGGGATATAGCGCCATGTAGTCCATTGAAAATCGACTGACGTTTCCGAGGAAACTATAGCCCCCATTTTCATGGTCGAAGAATAAACCAAATAAGAAACCAGCATGAAAGCAGGTGGGGAGCAGGACAGACTGCGTTTTTCCCTCCGAAACGTCTGTTGACTTTCAACTGACTACAAGGCGTTATATCCCAGAAGATAGAAATCTTCAAACCCGAAATATTTTGCAAAGATATTACAACAGAATGAGAACACTTCATTAGTGCCACAATCTTGTGAAACATCGCTGTGTTTGTTCCTTTCATCTCAAGCCTGATTTACATACAGACATTGCTGTGCACGTTTCTCTGTTTCGTCTAGCATTAAATTTATGTCTAATTTATAAAGCTAACACGACTCAACTGACATCTGTTTTTCTTTCCTCGAGTTATGTATTTATACATTTCGTGTAAAGCAGTGTTTATGATATGTCGCTGTTGCTACACTCTTTATAAATTCGCAATACTCTAGAAATTGAAGAGACCGGAAACAGTTTGATACGATTTATTTTCCGCAATATCCGTATTATTTCACTTCCTTTCCTTTGCTTCTCAGATAAATTATTTCATTTCCACGCAGGCACGTGACAGTGAGTCAGCCGACTACATCCACTAATATGACGGGGTCTTTTGTTGTTGAAAACAAAAAAAACGTTTAAAATAACTATTGTTTAGGAATCACAGTTGAAATCACATAGGCTGCACTGAATTGACACACTGCCGAGAGCAATGTGTAGTGAAGTAAATGAGGTGACTACACGTAATCGTGGCTCTAAAATAAGCTTCTAGACGGTACTGCATGGCAAGAGACAAAGCAATGGCGTCTCTGACCAGGCAACGAATATCGCTCTTATGGAGTAAAATTTCTGACTAAGCATATGACTCCTTACTTCAGGAAGGTCAGATTAAAAAGCAGGACGTTATAAAATGCATTACTTTGTGCATCTTTCATTGTTATAAAACTACATAACCTACTTTATAATCCATTATATTCAGATGTCATCTAGCAAACATGTATACGTGACACTGTATACGATATGACATCCACCAACAGACTGCTAGCTATAACTAACACCCCAATAAAAATGAACACAAAACAGATATATAAACAAATTGACTGTTAAATAAGGCAGAAATTTATATTGAAATTAATGTACATACAATAACATCAGAAAGTTTCTTTTGATATGAAACGTGAACTGAATTACGTAAATTGAATTGTAGCGTACGTGACAAAATGAACCCCTCTAATGTCACCTGCATTTCTGCTACCCAGTGTTTCAATAGTGTTTTATATTTCAGTGGTTAGTATTTTGCGACTTAACTTAAAAGTGTTGCTTCATTAAACTGTTAATTTAGCAAGATTATCATGCTTACGTTATAATCGGAGTAGATGAACAATAGGAAACGAAAGGAACACATTCAGATACAATTTCTAACTTGAAATCAGTTCGCGACGTTCTACCCAGCACATAAAAGGTCACCCCAAAAGCTTTGTTGTCCTATGTCTTTACACAGATCACAACAAACCGTTCCGTAAGAATATGAATCTGACGCCTCACTTCTGTTGTTGCTGTTGTCGTGCCTTCAACCCGCGACGCGCTTGGTAACCCCGAAAACCAGCCTGTATTTTAACGGCAGCATCACGCTCAACCTGCCGTCTCTTTCTCACCAGATAGCCCCTCACACTCGCCTGGATCTTCGTTGCTGATCTTTCTTCTACATCGCCTGCTGGAGTTTGATTGGTTGCCTCCACCTCCTCCTTCTGGTTAACAGACTGTGGGCGCGAACCTTGGTTTCGTGGACCATTCTTTTTATCCTCGGTATTTTCTCGTAACTGTTTACGAACTTTATAACCTCTGAATCCAGCCTGAATCTTAGATGCAGCTGTATTGGCCGTTTTAATATCTTGACGCGTTCTGAAACCACGGTACGATGCTTGAATCTTTGTTGCAGCTTCTGCAGCAGTAACTTCTCCATTCCCGTCCATCTTGGCTTCACCGCCTTGGCTCGCCTCCGTCATATCCGTTTCCTGGTTACCAGCTGGTGATGTGACGTCATCGCTTGGCTGCAGAGGCGTACTGGACGCGGTGGCCACGTGATTTTGAGCACCTGATGATTGGGCGAAAACCAAGAGTAAATTAGCATCCACATGCTAGCAAGGCCACCAAGTTTGTATGGGCGTGCATGACGAAGAGTGCTATGATTATAAGGCGTAATCTAATGGCACAGCTTTGCGACCAACTGTAGTCAGACTTGGTGCCAAACTATTACAATTTGTCCCCCTAGATATGTCCCTCAGCGACAATATATGAATTATTATACCGATATTTATCAAACGTTATCAGTTACGGTGAAGTACGTATTCAAAGATCTGTAATTTAACCTGTGCGTCGTTACGAAATGTAACACATTTTTTCATCACGATCAAGACTACTGCATTTTTCTTGGCAGCGATATTAATAACGTTCATGAATTTTGTTATGTGACTTCATATAATCTCTCAGATTTTATGTTTTACGCTGTTTACAATAATTTTACCTTCTCAGATTTGCGTTTTTCCCCCACCTATACAGAATAAAAGCAGTGCAGAAAGCTGTTTAGCATCCGATAAGGTCTCTGCGGGAACAAAGCCTTGACTGGCAAACAAACGGGAACCTTCTTCAAATAACCGCAAGCATTGAGCAGTGTACATTATTTACATTTCCACACAAATTTCAGGGGTGGACTCATAAATAACAGCAAAGATGTACAGTTCCGAACTCCACATTTTACTTTCTGTGTTATTTTTGTCTGGCCAATTGGACTGCACATTATTTTAAAATGTACTTTCTGTTTGCTATTCTTCAGACAAAGAAATGGAACATACGCAAAAGATTATCCGCAACAGAAAGAATGACACAATACAAATAACAATTATCTGGCAAGAAACACGCGACATTAAAAATCTACGTAAGTTAGACTAAGTAGTTTCGTATAAATGCCGATCACAGCGGCCGTGCAGTATAAGGCATGAACTGTTTTCACCCGCTCAAATGCTGGGATCGTGGGTGCGAATCCTACTTAAGGCAATGATGTCTGTATGCGTTTATTCTGTGTTTGTGTTGTTCTATGTGCCTTGCGATGGGCTGATCCTACGTCCAAGGAGTCCCACCGACTGTGTAAAAAATCAAGAAACTTAAAAAGCGGCCTAAGTCCGACATAGGACTGTAGAGCCACAGATAGTTTGGTACATCAGTAACGCTGCAGATATATACTCGGAAGGAATCCGGTTGGACTGTGTCAGATTGTCAATTATCCTAACGTATGTTCTTTTCTGTGGCTTGCCTCAGTCTTTCCAGGAGAATGCTAAGATAATATCTTCACCTGATCACGATTCATTATTTTTTCGTCTGATTCGGCATTACATAAGATATGCTGTTCAGGGAGGTCGTTAATTTACTTAAGAATTAATCAACGCTTTGGCCCTTCAGTTTGCAACAGAAAGTCATTAACTGGGATATTCTATCTATTGTCTTCCGCACCCACTTTCACAAAGGCGGAAGCGACAAAGTAAATCACTTACTAAAATTATTCGTTTTTATTATACACAAGATTTTTAGTGTTGAACTTCCGTCTAACTGTAACGCCGATAAGAAAAACAGTGTATCTGTTCGCTTTCTATAACGTAATTCCTGTGGATCTTAATGCGTTCTGAAGTGAAAGGAAAAATACGAGTCTGTCCGTCCGTAACAACTCAAGAATCGAAGAAAGTCGTCTTCTGGGTTTAGNAAGACGACTTTCTTAATAGTCATCGCCGTGAAAACCTTAAAACTCAAGAATCGTTTTAACGGAATTTCATGACTTAAATATTGGCGAGTTTTACTGCAATTTGTTGATTTGTATTCCGACTTTTGTCAAAATCATATAACAATAACTTATATTTACATGAAAACCTATGTTCCATAGTGCGCCCTTCGCGACAGTAACTCGCTAAATGCGAGAATTTATCGATAAAATATTTTACATGAAAATAACACGCATTTTGTACCCAGAACACTGTACGTTTTAGAGATTTCCAGTAATTACACAGCAACGAGAGAGCGCCCCAAAATTCTAACACTTCACTTATTATGAAAAGCTTGTTAGATTAATTGCTGATTTCTACCAACTTACATAACAATTTTCTAATAATACTTCGATGTCGGTTAAACTATTTTTAGAGAAACTACCTTGGGCAGTGTGTACCTGGAAGATGTTAGTATATTTGGAATAGATCAGATGTATGTCACGTTTATGTCATTTTCATCTGATAGTCCTGTAACAGCTTTCAGTGGAAGCGTATCTTTAGTAACTGGACGCTTCTGCCAGATCTGATTAAAATCTCTTTTATGCCACTGTCGCACACAGGTTCGATACACAGATTAAACGACAGATAGCTGTAAAATACTGCATCTTACACAATCACATACACATCCACACACACCCAGAATCCATATTCAACTCGGACCTGTTGACGTGTAAATTTTCAGTCGTGTAGAAATATCATAGCGAACTATGCACAGCAGATCACTGAAGGTCGCCGTGTAAAAGCTTATCTAGGCCTATCCCTCATGCATTCGTTCTACACAGTGAACTGAGACCCTCCGAAACGTGTTCCTCTCATATTGAAACCAATTTTATGTAGCAATACTCATGAAGTTTAAATCGATAAAGGAATACCTTCTCAAAACTGCATTCGACCTCCTCTTACGCTATGTAAGAAACAAACAGAATCCGCTGCGTGCCATTTGCTGTAACAGAGGCAACTATTGTTCAAGTCACTATTTACTCCACAGTTGTCATAACTGAGATGTGTTTATCAAATTAATTAAAGAGCACCATATAATATTAAACCTTGACAGCAGTTATGTCGTTTACAGTTACTTATGACCTCGTTTTATCTCTTAGTTCTGTTTACTTCAGACTTTTCTTGAATTAGAAACTAATGCTGAAACAGATTTATAAACTCGTCTTAGAACAAAATTGGCCGCTATCAATGTTCAAATACTATTTCAGTAATTTATAGCAGTAATATAAATACAACTGGGATTACTCTGTCATAATGGCCGGCCTCACCAGGTCACGCTTTGCATTTTGTGACACGTTCTTAGTTATTTGTACATTTTATGCGAGAGTGAAGCAGACACTGTTATGTCTAAAATGTTATATATCATTGAACAAGGCAGGAATATGTTCATAAGTATTGAGTAGATAATAATTTTGAGAGAGATGTGGCCTATTTTAAGGTTCTGCCCAGACATTCGCCCTGAGAAACCCGAGGAAAACCAAAAATAAATCAAAATATTTTGTAGTCTGGTGGAGATTCCAACCGAAAAGTTGTATCCTTCAAATGCAAGCCACAGTTACGTTATCACTGCACCGCTCTGCATGGTACAGTTCAGGGCCTGAAATATAATGGACACATTCTTACACGAAAAAAAAAACATTTCCCCCCAATTTTGGAGGCATGGCTTAATGGCATATTTTAAGGTTATTGTTTTCGAAAGAAAAAACTGATGTAGACAGTTGTCTCCACTATTCCTGCATTTTCACGACATATTTTTAGCTAGATTGGGTGGCTTAGAATTACATGCGAGCATGTAAGCAATAATGTTGATTTCGGCTACTATTCAACATCTCCTTTACCATGNATGCGAGCATTCCCACACTCGATGCAATAATGTTGATTTCGGCTACTATTCAACATCTCCTTTACCATGACGCGCAGAAGAAACAAATATTTCACTCTGTACTCTGCGTTTGTATTCGTAAGTGCCGAATGGTTCCCACTTTTACTTACGTAAAAGAGGCAAAGCTAGTCTCCATTATTCCAGCTGAAAGGGAAGAAATGAGTTCAAGCCCTATACGCACAGAAGATTTGCTACAGAGTAGACTGACAGAATCTCTGGAGCCACCAGTCTGTCTTTTTAATAATCTATTCGTCACACAAACAGAATATTCTTGTAAGTCAGGCATTTGTTAAGAAAAAATTCGTGAGCGTTTAATATACAGGTTAACATAACACTGTCTGGAACTGAGTTTGGAATAGCGTCTGTTCTCTGCCATTTTAAAAATCGATTCGATTTCTGCCTGAGGCGAAGGCCATTCAAATATACGTAATACACTTAAGTATTGTCTTCTGTACCAAGGGTAGAATATACGATCATATAAAAAATACATTTAATTTTAAACATAGGATCAAAGCACACATACTTTTAGATTTGACGATGCGATGTTAATATCAGATTCTGTTATTAAAAACACATAAAATAGACTGTTTTTCAAAGGAATGTTAAGAAGAGTGTAGTGTACACTGCTTTTGTCTGTACTTTCTACGTTCTTCCAGTAAACAGACTTCGTGCAGTCAGCAGGAAGGTCTACTATCATATAGTATTTACATGTAAGGCAGAACTGTAATTGTATCTTATGTGATACAATATATTGTATATTGGAGAAGTGGCTTGACAGAAGACGATCTAGTAGAAAATGGTGGTTTGCAGATTGATTGACTAGTTAAATGATTCCAACAAACGTGTCCTAAATAATTTTAAGTCAAAATAAACCAAGTCTGTTTACTGACGAACAGTCGAATTGAATGAACTACAGCAAAGTCAGAAAAGGGGTTCCCGCCCTGGAAATTAAATTCAGAGCATTCAAACTGTAAAAATATAACCGGGATTTGTGCAACAGAGAAAAGATTTTACTAAAAATTCAACAGTTCCCATTCTACGTTCAGTTTCCCGCATTATGTATTGGGTCTACACGATGCCTCCTTTCTAAGTCAATATTGGTAATGTTTAAGGAAGTACAGCAAAGGAACATAGGCCGTGCCATTGCCCAGGAGGTTAGTCACCGGCCTCCCTCCGCGGCTGCCTGTGTTCGATCCCAGGTCCGGTCATGTGGGATTTGTGGTGGACAAAGTGGCAAGGGGGCAGGTTTTCTCCGAGTATTTTGTTTCCTCTGCCAATTCTCATTCCACCGACTACTCCACAATAATCATCATCATCATCATCATCATCTATCATCCGGTGCTG
>NW_019725423.1:193539-196744 GCF_002891405.2 Cryptotermes secundus
TTGCCAAATTTCGGAATAATTTCTACTCCTGAAATAATATTCCAAGAAAATTATTTTTTCTATAATTTCTGTCTGAAAGTTGTGCTGCGGCCTATACACGCACGCGGCCTATACATGCGTAAATACGGTATTATATATGTATAAACTGTAAGTTTTTGTTTCGCCTGTCAGAAACCCTGATTCAGCCACATCCCAGTCTACAGTAGGCATCTGCAGTGAAGAAGCTGGGAAACTCTGTCCCGTGGGGATAACCTCACATGACAATAGATTTGAAATTTACTTTTATATTACAAAATGAAAGGTAAAGCACTTCCTGTTTTATACAAGCTGAATAAATTCAGAATGCGTCTACATTTGTATGCTGATGTATGATCTTCAGAAGAAGGGGTCTGTGCGTCTTTTTATTATTATTTTAAACAATCAATTGCTGAGCAAAGCGGTAAATTGGAAATGGTGTAGGGCCCATAAACACATCTACGTACCTTCTGAAACGCAACACCAATTTCCATGATCCTTTTTTTTTCTTGGCACTACAGCCCCAGTGGGCCTAGGCCTACCTCCATGAACTTCTCCGTTCACTTCGGTTTTTCTAGATCTTACACATTCGGTAGGACTCCTTGGGCGGGTGATCAGCTCGTCGCAAGGCCTCTTCCTGTAGACAAACACAGAAAAATGCACACAAACATCCATGCCCTGAGTGAGATTCGAACCCACGATCTCGGCTTTAGTACATACCTCAGACCGCTCGGCTACCGTGACCGGCCCATGATCCCTTTACCCACCTCAATTCAGATATTCGGTGTTTTGGCAGAACAGATTTACCAACGCAATATAAATATTGTCTGACGCCGCCAGCCATTTCATTCGAAGGCCAAGACAATATTATCTTAAGTTAAAATTACTGTACGGGCCTTGGAAGCGACGTACTTGCGTCAGTGAGATCCTCTTCTGTTGACGGTGGGAGTACTATCATATCATGGAACTCTCCGGAGTGCCTAACGGAAACTGGAATGACGTCACTGGACGCTGTGAACGTACTGGTGCTAGTAGTAGGCATCTGAACAGCGTCCTCCCGCTTGAGACTCCTCCTCATCCGATAGCCACGATAGTTGGACTGAATCTTGATAGCTGCCTCGTCCAGCTCCTCTTGCTGTAAGGTCTGCCACACTTGTCGGTCCTCATCTTCGTTTACCGGTCCGTCCAACTGTAGGGAGACAGCGGTCCTCGACCCTGCAGGCCTCTGAACTTTCTCGTCCAGCTGACTGTCTAAAGACAACTCCCTCTTTACCCCAACTTTCTCAGTTGTGAATGGAGCTTCTTGAGATTCGTCATTCAAGGTTTCCTGTTGCTGTTTCTGAACTTCTGTCTCCATTGAACCAGAAGTATGAACACCCTCGTCCTCGACTTCCTGAGACGTAAGAGGATCTCCAAGAGATTTCTGACTATTACCAATGGATGGAGCTGTTGTGGAATTGCTGGCCTTCATATTATGGACATGACGCCTCGTCAAAAATCCACGTACCCCAGCTTGAATCTTTGTAGCTGCGGATGACGCCGACGAATCAGGGTCTGAGGCGTCGTTAGAGACGCCTTCTTGTGTTGCATGAATTTCATCGCATTCTTGTGGTTTCTGCAACTCTGCTAGTTCGCTATCAGCTTGTTGATCCTCTCCCGTCTCTCGATTCCTGGTCCCCTTGCCAACCGACTGCTGCACCGGAGGGCCGAACAGGAAGTCATGTGACGTCACTGATTCAGGCACCTGTCCCATACAGAAAGACCAAAACCAAAATTTAAGTTAATATTAAACACTTTTCTACTTCCTCACGTGCATTTAGGATACATAAACAACTTATAGTTCGAGAGCCATTGTTCTTCTTGAATTTTAAGACGCACATTTCCTTTGATCCTTACGAAGTACTGACCCTGAATTCAGTTCAGTTTGGATTTGAGAATGTAGAGGAAGCAGGGCTAGAGAAGATGAAGTGACAAGAATGGCAGACCTGTATAAAACTACTGAACATGAGAGTACTTGAAGGTGGTAGACTAGCAGTTCGATTTGCAACACGTCAGTGGTTTCCTATTTGTTTAAACACAGAATATAAGAACTTAATGTAATGTGACATAAGGCAGGGCCAAGATTTAAGACTATAAATCTGCCATCTCTTATTTACATATCCGTCGATGTATGCGCATGTCATTCAATGACGACGTCTGAACTCAAGAATTTGAGACAGAAAAATGATCGTAGAAACGGTGAGGAAATAGACATTATGAAGCGAATGCTCGTGACATATTCCAGTGTACAGTCTAAGCCTACGCTGGAGAGAGTGAGTAAAACCACGAAAACCTTACTTGTTTGTTACTTACTGTATTTTTGTATTGTTGATAATCCTAATTTTATATATTAATGTATTAATGTAAATTGATGTGTAGGTATTAACTTGTAATGGTTTCAAAAGTTCTCCATGAGTTGGAGGAAATTCAGTCATATGTTTAAAGGCACTGAATATGTTAACTGGATTCCGTCAAATGGCTCTACAGCCCCCTTGGGCCCTGGCCTCTGATTTTCAGTTTCATGATAATTTTACAGACGGTAGGACTCCTTGGACGAGTGATCAGCTCATCGCAAGGTCTCTACCTAAACACAGGACAACACAAACACAGAATAAACACACACACCAAATATCGATGCCTTGTGTGGGGTTCGAATCCACGATCCCGGCTTCCGAGCGAGCGAAGACAGTGCATGCCTTAGACCGCTCGGCTACCGTGACCGGCAGCTCAGGCAATTAGGTACCGAATTTTTACAGCCGAGACTGAAGTTCAGTAGCAGTAGCGTCTAAAGACCCGTCCACATTACTCGTGCTCGTGCGTNGCCGCTCGGCTACCGTGACCGGCTTTATAAATCTTAGAGAAATAAATAATTGTGTTTGTAGTTTTCAGTTTTACTGTCAGGAGCGTACTTCGCCTTCCTTTCAGTCCGATTTTTAAACTCGACATTTCGCAGTTTTCAGCAGTGCAGTCACATATTAACTACAGTCCTTGATATCTGTAGGGTATTATAGTAGCAAAAAAGCTATCCCTCTAACAGGCCGTGGAGGCCCATAGGATTGTGAGACGTCGAGGCCCCCACGTTTTCTGTAGACAATCGGCTTACAGATGGAGGTGAGATTGTCAGCCTTACGCGCCGGCAGCCCGTTACACC
>NW_019725423.1:197292-202495 GCF_002891405.2 Cryptotermes secundus
ATTAGGTACCGAATTTTTACGGCCGAGACTGAAGTTCAGTAGCAGTAGAGTCTAAAGACCCGTCCACATTACTCGTGCTCGTGCGTCAGAAGCTTACTGCTGACATCTGTTGTGAAGAAATGCGAAGGCTTTGTATGCAAACCAGTTTGGGTGTCCACTTCGTCAGCTCCAGATCCTGATTTTCCGGCAGCAGTAAGCTTCTGACGCACGAGCACGAGTAATGTGGACAGGCCTTAACAGATTTTGCTTCATGGAGTGCAAATTGGAAAATTTTACCTCCGAATACTTTGATTTTTCCTAGGCAATTATTATTTGATTAATATCCCTGAAATATATGACAGATACAACCAGCCCTAAATCAGCTATACGCATCTTAACATATACTGATATTTTTTTAAAATCAATTTAAAAGTTATTAGAATATTTGGATCTCCATTAGAGTGTTCTTTAACGTACATCTGTCATAAAGGTGATTAATTAAAGAAACGACCTTTTATTCTGGGAACATAATGACAGTAATAAATTCATTCTTCAGATAAAATAAGTTACTGACTCCTAAAGCATATGATTCGCATAAGTACTATGATCTTTTAAAGGGCCAACATAACTTCAAACAAGAACATAAATTCACGATGAAGCATCTTTACCTCATTATTCTCAGCAGTTTTACTCAAAGTCTGTCTCGCCTGATAACCTCTGAATGTTGCTTGAATTGTTGTAGCAGCCCGGTTTAACTCCTTAGCCTCTTCCTCAGCTGTGTCTGTCTCTGTTGCTGGCTTTTCTTCGTCCTCTGTTAGCTTATCTTCTAGAGCAGGTTCGACAGCGGCGTCAGTCCCTGTCAGTGAAGGGATATCATCAGTTTGAGCATTGACTGAGTAGGCAGGCGATTCCGTCTCCGTTGTTCCTCTTACTGCGTTGGATGAAGACCCTTCTTGTTCACTGGCTTCCGCCACAGTCTCCGCTCCAACAGACGGCGAAGCAGTGGGCGGTCTGCTATCATTGCCTGCCTCGCCTGTAGCAGTTCCATCTTCCGATTTTTCTTGGATCCCAGTTGAAAGAAGAAGACTTGATAATGGCTGACTTGCAGTGTTCACAGTTTCTTGTTCTGTATCTGCAGGGACCGTCGGATATTTGGCGGTCTGAACCTCTTCTCTTGGTTCTGCAGACACTTCTGTACTTTCATTTTCAACCTCGGGCTCTCCTAGTTCTGCAGATGAAGATTTCTCAACCGTTACAGAGCTCACTGGTCGATAGCCTTCTTCTGCTGATTCTGTAGCATTTACTGGCCTTGTCCCTTCTAATTCTGCTGAATTGTCGGCATTTTCTGTTGCAGAACTTTCTGGTATACTTCCCTGCTCTGTAAATGAATCAGGAGCGCTGTCTCGTATTTTGTGTAATGTTTCTGTAAGATCTGCCGCTTCTGCCACAACACTCGATGGTCTACTTCCTTCATCTCTGGTTGAACCAGAAGCTTTGTTCCATTCTACAGTACTGTCTGGTCTGCTTTCTTCTTCTGTGAAACCTAGTGTAATTGCTGATCTATTGCATTCTTCTTTCGCAGATTTTATTTCTTCGTCCCTCGTGGAGTTTTCAGCACTTACTGAACTACTTAGTTCGTCTTTCTTTGGTTCTGAAGCGCTAGTTGGCCGACTTCCTTCTTCCTTTACCGCACTTGCTGCACTAGATGGCCTACTCCCTTCCTGCTCTGTCAGATCTGTAGAACTAAGTGGCCTATTTCCTCCCCCCTCTTTGGCAGATTCGGCTGTACTAGCAGATATGTTTTTATCTTCCTTGGTAGTTCCAACGCCACTGGCCGACGTGCTTACTTCTTCGGTAGATTCTACTGCGCTTTCAGGTATGTTTTCTTCTTTGGCTAATGTCTGACTTTCTCCCGGCTCAACGACTACTGCTTCCTCTACTGTAGAACTGGTTGGTCGACTTTTCGTTTCTTCTGTTGGAATTGCAGCAGTGTCTGGTAGAGTTTCTTCCCCTTCTGTGGTATAAGCAAGACTAATTGGTTGGTTTCCTAAACGATCTTCAGAAACATCTACGCTTTCTACTGTCGATGACTCAGTTTCTTCCATCTTCACGACCTCAGAAACAGTGAGTGTTTTGCTTTCATTATTTTTTGTAGGATTTTTAGCTTCAACTAAGCGATTACCCTTTTCTTCAGTTGTGTTACATACCGGCCGATATTCCACAGGCTTCTCTGGAACTTCATCCCCTGCAACAGAATTTTGTTCGCTTTCTTCATATTTTCCGTAGATTGCGGCACCCATCGGTCTTCCTTCCTCTAGATTTTTATCAGTAGTACTAGCCGGTCGGTTACCTTCCTCTTCTGTTGATTCATCAGCAGTAACCAGTATACTTCTTGCGGGTCCTTCTGTGATGTTGACATCATCGACTGTGGAACTAACAGGCCTCGCTTCGTTTCCTTTATTGGATTCTGTTGCACTTAGTGGTCGAATTTCTACTTCTTTGGTAGGCTCTGCCACATTGACAGGGAGAATATCTGCTGTCTCTACAGAGTTCTGTAAGGAACCAACCGTTGAATTTTCGGGAATTCTTCCACCAGCTTCTAATTCATCAGCTTTTATTAGCGGACTTCCTATAGTGTCTTGTGACATTTCTACTTCTCCTAATACAGCATTTCCTTCTTCCTTGATCAACTGTGAATCGTTGACTGGTCGAGTTCCATCTTCTGCGGTATATTCTGTAACACTAACAGGCCTGCTTCCTGCATTTTCTTTAGAGTGTTCTATGGTATCGGCTAACAAAATGTCGGGCCTGCTTCCACTATCTTCTAATTCATTGGCGTTAAGTGACGAAATTTCTGCAGGTTTTTCAAATTCTGTATTTTCTGCCGCGACATTTCCTTCTTCTTCTGCTGACTCTACAGAGCTAGTTGGTCGACTTCGTGCAGGTTCTTCAGAGACGTCTCCATTGTCCACTTCCGAAATCGTGGGTCTGCTTCCTTCCTGCTTTGTTAGCTCTGAGGAACTGAGAGGTCGGCTACCTCCTTCTTTGATTGATACGACAACGTTATCTGGCCGACTATCCTCAATTCTTTCTGAAAATTCGATATTATCTGCTGCAGAACCAGCTTGCCCAGCTTCTTCTTCTTTTCTGGATTCAGCAACACTTCGTGAGCTATTATCATCTTCACTGACAGAACCTATAGTCATTTTTGTTTCCTCAGTCTCCTGAGCACCACTGGCCGGTCTGTCCACACTTTCGCCAGTGGACGCTGGAAGAGAGTCTACCTGTGCAACTTCTGTGGCTTCAATAGCGGATTCTGCTTCATCTTTCGAAAGTGATATCGAACTTTCTGGTCTTCTTGTTTCTGTGGCACTAAAGGGACGGCTGCCTTCAGGTGATTCTGTGCCTTGCTCCATAGTACTCTGAGGTCTGCTACTAGGGGATTCCTTGTCGGTAGGTGATAAACTCGTTTCCACTCCTTGCTTTTGCTCAGGTACTGGTTCTCCTTCTACTAATGAGGCACTGGTTGGCCTGGTCCCGGCGACACCGGCACTTGTTGACTTTGAATCGACGTAATCCTCATTGATAACAATTTGTGAGGCACTTGGTCTGCTACCCTGTTCGGGAGTTTCATCCAGTTTGGCAGTGTATAGTTTATCTTCAGGCACTGGTTCTCTCGAACTTTCTACGCTTGATTTAGGGGTGTCTTCAGGTATAAGTGTTGAGACAGACCCGCTGTCTTCGGGTTCTCCCTTAGCACCACTTTTAATGACAACATCCACAACTTCACGCCCAGACTTCACTGATAAAGGTGACTTCGCTTCGCCATCTTCAGTAACTTCAGCAGTATCCGCCTCGCTGTCCGCAGGCGCTGGAGAAACAGAAATACTAGCACTGCCACTCTGCGTGACGGCCTCGGTCTCTTCCAGAATTTCTTTTGAGTCTTCGTTGTGAGTGTTCACAACAGCTACGCCGGTAGCAACGCCTATGACAGCTGCTGTTCCAGTTGCAGCGGCAGTCAGTTTGCCAGCATCACCATCATCTGCTTTCAGTGTACCATTCAGCTCTGGAGCGGATTCGTTCTGCTTTTCGGTCAGGTTCAGCGCATCATCGTTCTGTAGGTCCGTAATATCCAGTGGTTCTTTCTCTGGGCTGTCAACCAGATTTGCAACATCGGCTGTGGGATCCTGAGGTATGCCTGCCTTCTCTGAGCCATGCGTAGACGATGGTGATAGCCCAGCATTGTGAGCTGAAAGGGAGAAGTAAACAAATTAGTATGCGCCTGTCATAAATATGGCGGTTAGCAAACAGAAAAATTGAAGTGGAGCAGAGTGATGGATGACTCCTCTCTTAACAGTTCAGAATAGTAAATAATGTTATATTTCAGCATCGTCTTACACTGAGATCTGACTTAGAGGTCTCTGCGTCGTCTAAGTGCAACTTAGTTCGTTGTTCCATTATTAGACACTACTTCACTACATATTTTGGCCTAAATGGCCATCTTCAGGTGTACAAGTTGCAGTAACTCAGATGGCCATTTAGGCCCAAATACTCGTATATAATGAAGTAGTGTCTAATAAATGAACAAGAACTACGTTGCACTTAGACTGCACAGAGACCCATAATTCAGAGTAGTAAAGATTTTCGGTCGTTCTAATTACGCGTACAATGATTGCCATAATTGTTATTCTCCTCTTGCTCTCACTTTGGAGCATAAGGCTGATTTCTCAATTTCATGATTATTTTACAGACGGTAGGACTCCTTGGTTAGGTGATCAGCTAGTTTCAAGGCCTCAACCTAAACACAGGACAACATAAGCACAGAATAAACGCATACATACACCAAATATTCATGCTTTTGTGGGATTCGAACCCACAATCCCGGTTTCCGAACGAGTAAAGACAGAACATGCCTTAGACCGCTCGGCTACCGTGATCGGCTGATTACCATATATCGGCATAAAATTAATAAAGCTACTCTATGGAATTATTTTAATATAAGGATACGTTTCCTCTGGTTAATCACAGTGACTGAAATAGAAATTCTGGCCATGTCTGACAAAATTCGTAAGTAAACAGCCATTGTTCGAGTATTGTCCACAGTCATTGCCGAATGAGATTCTGGCTCCTTCAATTCATCATACATTTTATTTCATCGTAAATATTCCATTGTGTATCATGTTACTATATATTTTCATATTATATGAAAATATTATTATTATTG
>NW_019725423.1:203024-210586 GCF_002891405.2 Cryptotermes secundus
TACAAAATTTAATTAGTAACTAACCCACCATGTGACATGGTATATTGTATTGTAATATTTATTACAAATTAATTCTAGTATACCAATACGAAATGATGCAAATTAATTTCACATTTAGATACATATTTATGTCACACACTCTATCCGCTAAAGTTGGCACTAACTTCGCCGACAAGCGGCAGTCGCTCGGTCGGTATAGTTCGCTTGCGGACTAAAACCACGGAGTTTGTTCTTGTTTATTTATATCACAATAATAGTAGGTCATAGAGGATAATTATATCTTTATAAATTCATAATTGTTCAACGTATTTGCCGAGTATGAGATATGAATGTGTTGGATGACAAAAGTTCTTCTCCAAAATAACCTATTCAATTAATTTGTTCAGTCTGTTATATTATTGCAATAATGAAAGTCAATATACATTATGTAGAATACTCTTTTCTTTCCTGTGAGATTATTGGATACGTACACAATCTTGCTCTTCAATATTCACATACTGTGGAACACGCAAAATTGTATATTATTTCACACCTAAAGAAATTTCTTAAAAAATTAAATTTAATACCAATAAAATGTTTAAAACCTGCACAGAAGTGTATACCTATTTTTTAAACACACACTTGTTGTTAAAGGTAACACAAAGATGAGCAAGAATCGTTATTTATAGTTACTGGGTATTCTCCGCCGCATGAAAACCCCAAAAGAGTGGATAACCCAAATAACAATCGTGTACTGAGGACTGCTTAACAACCAGGCGCTAGCAATTTCCGTGTTTATCATTTAAGTTAACTGTCTTTGGTTTAACGAATTACACGCTTATTTGAGGTTAATGGCGACAATGGTTTATAACTGTAAGATACAGAACTATCAAAGAAGAGATACGATGAACTCATTCCACAGAATTTATTTCTTGCGCAACTGAAGAAGCAAACAATATAAAAATGTAGGCATGTAATAAAGAGGGGAAATGTTTATGTCTGATTTAAACCGCAACGTTAGTTTTCCGTGTTATCTTTGTAAAAAGGAATGTAAATATAATCCTAAAGCAGTGTGTTTCCTAATAACTCACATTCGAAACTACCGAGTAGATCTACATAACACTGGAAACTGAGAATATGCATTAAATGTTGGTCTTCCAATTTACTTTCGCTGGTATCAATTTAATTTATTCCTTGCTATCAACGACGATCAAATAGAGCTTCATAAATTTCCTAAAAAGACGGTTTATTGCATAGAAGGACAATTACATTCCATAAAATACAGAGCTCATTATGGTGTACACATTTCAACTGATCTACTTCTCTGTAAGCTTCCGGAGAATGTTTAATGAAATACGTATAAAGAAAAACAAATTTCTAACTGCGTTATGTGAAGTACGCAGTGTGATTACGTTTTGATAGTAGGTTTGTATCTGCAATGAGGCAGGCAAAACAGCGTAACAAAAAGCATATTTGAAATATACATTTACTCCATTGGAGCACATCATCTCATTCAGGTCTTTCCTCTGCCTGCAGAGCAGTGACCATTACTTACTTACTTGGCCACGCCATAGCTCAAGCGGTTAGTCGCTGGATTCCCACCGCGGCGGCCCGGGTTCGATCCCGGGTCTGGTCAAGTGGGATTTGTGGTGGACAAAGTGGCGCTGTGGCAGGTTTTCTTCGAGTACTTCGGTTTCCCCTGCCAATCTTCATTCCACAATCAACCTCACCTATCATCTGGGGCTGGTACAATAGACCAGAAGTGGCCGCAGTACGAGGGACTTAGTCCCACCCCACTAGCAATAAAAAAATACTTACTTACTTACTCATGGGGCTGAGCCCTTCTTGAGGAGCCGCCAATTCTACAGCTACTCAAGACTTTCCCAGCATTTTACGGAACCCGAAGGTTCTTTATCGTGTTCACAAGAGCCCTCCACTGGTCCCTATCAGATCAATCCAATCCATACCATCCCATTCTATCTCTCTAAGATCAATTTTAATGTTGTCCCCCCATCTACACCTTGGTCTTCCCAGTATTCTCTTTCCTTCTGGCTTTCCCACCAATATCCTATACGCATTCCTCGTCTCCCCATTCGTGCTACATGCCCTACCCTCCTCATCCTCCTTGTCTTGATATAATTCTAATTATACTTGGAGAAGGGTACAAGTTATAAATCGTGTCACGAAAATGGACACATAGCAGTGATCATTAGGCTACAAGACTAACATCGTGATTATCACATTGCTAGTGTGTCATCGTCTGTCCAAAAAGGGAATGAGTGGTGTGTTTAGGGTACAACGGGGGGCGACATTTCACAAGCATCTGCAGAGTGTCACATGCACATGGGGAAAACCTATGGGCCCCTCCTTTCCTAGCAGGCGTGAAGCTCATACTGCAGTCTATTTTGGTAACAACCGCTGTCTGACTCTCCTGATTTTCCAAACTGAAAATGACGCCACAATCTACGTTAGAACTGTTGCCTTGAAATCTCCTCTTGATATACCGACCGCGACATTTTCTAGCGCAGTTCTCAATTGAGTCAACTTGTTTTCAGCAAGGAAACAAAATAAAGACCAACAAAGAATTAGAAAGATTTGAAAAAAAAAAGTCACAACACACTGAACTTGTTCAGTACGGCCTTGAACACAATTATTTTTCCTTGGCACTACAGCCCCAGTGGGCCTAGGCCCACCTCCATGAACTTCTCCGTTCACTTCGATTTTTCTAGATCTTACACATACGGTAGGACTCCCTGGGCGGGTGATTAGCTCGTCCTGTACACAAACACAGAAAAACGCACACACACACAAACTAAACATCCATACCCTTAGTGGGATTCGAACCAACGATCCCGGCTTCCGAGACAGTGCACGCCTTAGACCGCTCGGCTACCGTGACCGGCCTTGAACACAGTTACCGACAGAAAATAAGTTTGTAATTTTTTTATTTTTACGAGGAAACAGTATTTTTCTGTCCAGTTCTTGTAGCTACTGGTGCTATGGTTCAATATAATTGGTCAGATGTCTGCAGTTTCACATTCTTCTTTCATAGAGTGACTATGGTGTAGGTCAATGTTTCTGAAACTGCGAGGTTCAGGGGACTTGAGGATGTGACTCAAGGCAGTGAACTATGAGCCGTTATACTTTGCCACGCATGTCGTGTTGACCTAATGCTTATCTTACTAATTTCGAAATGTAAACTAAATAATGTTGCGCATTTTCTTGGAAGATCTAAGTTAGTGTCAACAGCCTTACTCAGGAATGTTAACCATTTGTCTGCCGACGTACATATGTTCATATCGACATGGACTTCATATATTGAAAATTGTGTATATATATACAAAATCTTTGTGTGTACAATACCTGGAAAATATCAACTATCCACTTGAAATTAAGCTAGATATAAAATAAGAATAATTTTTCGATACAGTTTTCATATCGGTGCTGAAGGTAGTATGACGATTCATATCAAATTACGGACATTGATTGATAGTCTAAGTTATATAGAGTATATGTTATGCAGAGGCCTATGTAAAGAAATATGGATATTAATGAATCCGAGGCTGAAACCAATGCNAATCGACATGGACTTCATATATTGAAAATTGTGTATAAAGTTATAAAATCTCTGTGTGTACAATACCTGGAAAATATCAACCATCCACTTGAAATTAAGCTAGACATAAAATAAGAATAATTTTTCGATACAGTTTTCATATCGGTGCTGAAGGTAGTATGTCGATTCATATCAAATTACGGACATTGATGCAGAGGCCTATGTAAAGAAATATGGATATTAATGAATCCGAGGCTGAAACCAATGCTGAACGGTTTTCTGGACATATGTTTTACCTGATGCCAGCTCATCACAAGTAGACCATCCAGCAACTTGCGGGTTTCCAAATTAAAAGCTGTGTTCGATCATTTCCCATTGAATCCAAAACAGACACTCTTCCAGTTTAGTGTTATATGTTGTAGATCGGTACAATACTAATACAGTCCGAATCCAAAATAGACACTCTTCCAGTTTAGTGTTATATGTTGTAGATCGGTACAATACTAATGAAGTCCGAATCCAAAACAGACACTCTTCCAGTTTAGTGTTATATGTTGTAGATCGGTACAATACTAATGAAGTCCGAATCCAAAACAGACACTCTTCCAGTTTAGTGTTATATGTTTTAGATCGGTACAATGCTAATGAAGTCAGAATCCAGAGGACTGGAAAACAGGAACATAAAAACAAGGTCTCTGGTTAGTGAATATGAGAACTCTGTATTTAACCAGTGCTAATTGTTTCCATTACTACGTATTTTAAAATTAATTTGTGTATCAGTGAATTTAATGAACGTTAGAATAAGGAACAATGCCGTCTTCTGGGATGCAGCACCGTGTATGAACGTTCGGAGGAAAGCGGTTCATACGAGACCTACACGGCGCCATATCCCAGAAGATGGCATTCTTTACAATCATCGCCGTGAAGACCTGAAATGTTACGTTAGAATGAAGAGAGTGAGACCAAAATGAAAGAAGAACTATTTTGATGAAAGACTGTAAAGATACAATTGCAGTACAAGTACAGTACATAAAAATATCGTTTTATATATTTGTGTAAAATGGCATAGAAAATGGGACGTGTTTTCAAATACCTTCTGGTCTATAGAAGAAGGCCAAGTAAATACGCTGTTCGGCTATTGAAATTAAGCTGAATATTCAGCAGACACTCGATATGACATAATAAAACCCAATTACTGTTGTAGCGTATTTAGGCCACGTCTGACATAGGGAAGCCAAATAGATTTTATTCCCTCATTTCAATTGGAATGCAGCCCACTGTACAGTAAAACTCAGTCGGATCTACGTATAAAGTTGTCCTATTATGAACGCATACACCCGACTGTATGCACACTGTGCAATGTTTACAACGAGAACAATAAGCTGTTAAGTTTAAAAGACGAGATTCGTAACCTATTCTACGGGTAATAAAATGAGGAAAGTATACATAGAGATTTACACACTCAACTTCCTTCCTCCTGAAATATCAGTTGGTTGTGGAAAGCTGTGTTTTCGGATAAAATTTCACTATAAAATCGATAATTATTAATGGAGTGATTAATAATTATGGAACTTGCGGAATGAATTTGCAACTCGCCTGACGAGGTATAATTTAGAAACTTATCAGAAATCAGTCAAATCGGAAAAGAAGTTATTATTTTCTTGTATTTTATCTTCTTTGGTGCTCCGAAAAAAATCATACTGCTGCATTTTCTGCAGAGAAACGAAGTTGTTGAGGCAAAATAAATTAATTTGAATACCAGATTAAGACACAACGTAAACAAAATCTGCGACTTCTGTAGTACTAGACTTACTGAAGTACAAAGCGTAATAGAAAAAGACCGTGAATTGTGCTGTACGAAATATATTTTTTTACAGTGGCTCTTCCAGCCCATTCAGGGCCCAAGCCTCTTATTCAGTTCCGTGATCATTTTTCACAGAGGGCAGGACTCCTTGGGCGGGTGATCAGCTCGTCGCAAGGCCTCTACCTGTACCCAAACACAGAATAAACGCATACACACACCAACACATCCATACCTTGAGTGGGATTCGAACCCACGATTCCAGCGTCCGAGCAAGCGAAGACAGTTCATGCATTAGACGCCGCGGCTACTGTGACCGGCGGGGTACGAAATATAAGACTTCAAAATAAATGTTATAAGGTAAACAGTAAATCTGTAACAGTTTATTGGATAAACAGCCAAATAAATAAACCTTAAAATTAAAATAGTGATGATATTCCGACTTGGATAGGACCGAGCTTACGTGTCAGAGGTTTGAACAGTAGCAAATAATAATGGGATTGAAACCTCTAAAATGATTTCATTTTCTGAGAACGGTGGCAGGAGTTAGAGGCTACATTCCGAAATAAAAAGAATTACCTTATTCTGGATGAGTTGCAGAACAACAATTTTACAGAATCTCAGACTATAGAAATTGGAGGAGATTAATCATCCTGCGAGGGGGAACCATATTCCAAAGGGAATTTTTAATTACATTGCTGAAGGAGATAAGGAACATTGGAAAGCCAATGGAAATACGGATCGAACAAATTGGAATTTAATGAGGACGGAAAGTCTGTCGGCTCTATGACGAAAACAAAAGTAGAATTTGAGGTTCTCACAGCGGTGGTTATGAAGAGTTGTACGTGTATCTTCTGGGATATAAGGTCATGCAGTCCGTTGAAAGTCTACTGGCGTTTCGTAGGAAAATAACTTTGCTTTCCACTGCTTCCATCCCGGGTTCTTGCTTAGCTGACTCTTCGAACCTGAAGACAGGGACGATATGTTCTACCGAAACGTCAGTTGACTTTCAATGGACTGCACGATATTATAGCAGAAGACGAAATCTTCAAAATTCTGTTTTGATGTGAACTGCTGTTATGGGTACGAAGCATTATGGGATTCACCAGTATGAAAGAAACAACATAGCAGAAAATCCAAGCTTCCAACGAGTACTCTGCCTATAAATTAATCGATATGCACAGGACATTCTTCTCGAAATTGCCGACTGGAATTTTAATGCGAGGAACTGACTTGTTGTTTCGGTTGTTTTGCTGCCCTCGGGTGTTTGTCTTTTAGAGGTCAAAAGTTGTGTTATCTTCTGTGACGTCGTCCATGTTTAAAGTACAGTGAGTGACACTTTGTTCACGCTGGATCAATCCGAAGAAGCACATGTGCAGACTCCATGTCCACGCCGAATCTGTGTGGTGATGTTAATATGATTTGAAATCTGTCCTTCAGTGACACTCAAGATCTTATCTGTTGTTTATCAGAGGCATTAAATATTTTTCCAATGATATGGAACCTCCCTGACGGCAAATTTCACTCTATCATATAGGCTAGAAATTCCAGAATATTCAGTTCACAATACGTTTTGTCTCATTGTTTTCTATCTAGAAACCTAGACATTCGTAGGTATGCATATAAGAAACCTATACAACTATAATTTTACCTGTTATTCTTATGGGGGTGAAACCTGGGCTCTTATTCTGATAGGAACAAGTTCAGGTTGTCTGTGGAAAGAAGCTGAGGAAAGTATTTGGACTCAAGAGGGAGAAAGTAATAGGAGAACTTCAAAATACATAATTACGAGATTCCTAAGTTGTTTCCTTCAACAGATACTATTAAGGTGATATAAGCGTGGCATGTTCGTAGGTATGGGAGAGACAGTTTCAAAGCACTATGCATAGTTTAAAGAATAATATTAAAATTAATGGTAAATGAGTGCGGTGAAGAGTTGTGGGCTGGATTCATCTGGCTCAGGGTGCAATTCAGCAACAGGTTCCTTTGGACACAGTAATAAATCTTAGGCTCCTATAGAAAGTGGAAGATATCTTGTTAGAAAAACGATTACAGAATACGCTCTGAATCACTGGTTCCCAAACTTTTTCTGGCCACCGCCCCCCTATTTCCATAAACTCATCCCTAGTGCTTCCTGCACTACCCTATAGAAAGCATTCTTCAGAATAGAAATAACACAATAACTGTTTATTATTATTATTATTATTATTATTATTATTATTATTA
>NW_019725423.1:210681-266332 GCF_002891405.2 Cryptotermes secundus
TGTAATTACTTTCATCTGTACTGTGCTCTGTCTGTAATTGGCCTTGCGGCTGTTGACTCGGCACATTAATAATAAAGAATTGAATTGAATTATTAGTGCTAGTGGGGTAGGACTAAGTCCCTTGTACTGCGGCCATTTCTGGCCTATTGTACCAGCAGCAGATGATAGGTGAGGGTGATTGCGGAGCAATTGGTGGAATGAAGATTGGCAGGGGAAACCGAAGTACTCGGAGAAAACCTGCCCCAGCGCCACTTTGTCCACCACAATTCCCACTTGCCCCAGCGCCACTTTGTCCACCACAAATCCCACTTGATCAGACCCGGGATCGAACCCGGGCCGCCGCAGTGGGAAGCCAGCGACTAACCGCTTGAGCTATGGCCCGACCTAACACAACCACTAAGGTAGATAATAACAAAATAATATACTACATTTAGTAACTGTTACACAGTAAATTCTTAATGTGATGGATAGGCTTGACGAAGTGATACCGGTTTCCTAATATCAGGAAAATCGTAAATAAGCGAACAACGCGCTGGGAGGGGCCCATCTCCAACATCCCCCCCCACTAGGGGGTGGTACAGCCCACTTTGGAAACCACTGCTCTAACAGGAGAAGTGCTTTTATTTATAAACTAAGCTTAGAAAGTTCATTAAGTGAATCAGTCCTAATGAGTTTTTATGATCATTCGATAGGTGAATTATGTAATTAGTATACTCCAAACACGGATAATATGAACAAGTGAAAAATTATCGCTTATCAGTCTCTATCTTAGTGTCCAATGGTTAATCCTCTGCTTAATCACCAAATGGTGCTGTGTCAGGTTTCGACTGCCCGTCAGTGTTTTCGTCGCGTCATTGTGGGAATATTATTCTGACATTAAACGTAAATTTGGCTTTGTATGGAACGTCTGCTGCAAGAGTCTAAATAGATTCAGTCCCTTTAGGTCAGCAGTTCCCAAACCCTCCAAGTCTGAGGCTCCCTCGATGGCAGTAAAGAAGGTTTTAGCCCTCCAGCATCTAATTACTATATATATGAGACAAACACCGTCTTAAGTGTAACAATTTAATTGTAGTTCTTTTTTTCTTTTTTCTCTCCCTCTTCCACACTACATGTTTCGGCCCTAAATGGCCATCATCAGGTGTGTATTCTTACGTAGCTGTTACACTGCCTGTTAAAATTTAAAATCACCAGTCTTTCTAATTGTATAAAATCTTTGTTAACCTACACGCGTTAATTTGATTTCTAAATTTAGCACTTTTTACACACCTGATGATGGCCATTTAGGGCCGAAACATGTAGTGTGGAAGAAGGAGAGAAAAAAGAAAAAAGAACTACAATTAAATTGTTACACTTAAGACGGTGTTTGTCTCATATATATTGTGTGAGTGTAACAGGATGCTCAAATATAATAATCTAATTACTAATTAAGGTGTAATTTGATGATTAACAAAATAACTACAATCTCAGTTATAATGTCAAGAATTTTTGTATTAAAATGTAAGGTAAAGGTAAAGTTGTCCCTGTACTTAACTAATTAAGCACTACGCCATGAAGGCGTATGGGGGAGTGGTTCTATAGATCCGCATTTTCTTCACCTCCGTACTGGTTAGAGGTGAGTGCTTAGTTTCGCGCACCGGCCGCTTTATCCCCGGTACCCACTGGACAGGAGGCTGGGTGGGCCCCAGAGCCGGTTTGGACGACGTAGAGAAGAGAAAATTCTCGACCTTACTGGGACTCGGACACCGACCCTTAGGGCGTCGAGCACCGTAGCCAGTCGCTATACCTACTGCGCTATCCCGGCTCTCTCTGTTAGAGGGTATAATCCAAATTTCGGATGGCGATATAATATTAAAATTAACTCAGCACCTTTGTTATAGGATCATTCTTGGCCGTTCCCGGAGGAAGTTTCGCGATCCCCTGTGGTATCGAAATTCCCACTTTTGAAAATGCTGCTGTAGGTTAGTACTCAGAAGAGACACTTGTCCTCCATTCTGCAGCAGGAAGGGCGATACACGGTACAGAGGACATTCCTGTCTGAACGCTGTGTAACCGGATTATCAAAATATCGAATCGTTCTGATGACAGAGGAATAGAAATTTATCCAAGAAGTAATCATCTTGTGCGCCGGTCACGGTAGTCGAGCGGTGTAAGGCATGTACTGTCTTCGCTTGCTCGGAAGCTGGGATCGTGTGTTCGAATCCCACTCAGGGCATAGATGTTTGGTGTTTATGTATGTGGGATTTTGCTGTGTTTGTGTACAGGTAGAGGCCTTGCGACAAGCTGATCACCCGCCCAGGGAGTCCTACCGAATGTCTAAGATCTAGTAAACCGAAGTGAAACGGAGAGCTTCATGGAGGTAGGCCAAGGCCCAAATTGGGGCTGTAGCGCCAAAGGAAAAAACACTTCTTGCGAGAATGATCAGATAAAAGAAAGCCTACACAAATTACAACTCGCGAGTACAAGAAAAATACAGCCGAGGTCTGTGTATAGACACGATTTTCGATCAGAGTGAAAGAAGCATCAGTAGAGCCAGTCAGAAACTTCATTATTCGCCAAATTCAATTTATAATTAAATTATCATTAGTTACATTAATTTTTTTGCTCTCTCCTTTCTCTCATTCTTTAAAAAACTTAAATATATATTAATTTACGATCTTACAGTCACCCGAAAGCTTCAGGAATATTAAACAGCCAGATGTACGCAGTTCAATTCTGTGAACGTACGTGTATATGAACACTGCCGACTAACTCCTTACAGTGCAGCCGTAAAACATAGCCTTCAATTCTTTCTTAATTATTCATATTCTTCCTCTTGCATGTCACGATAGGCCAGTAGTGTACAAGGTCTCCCATTTTCCTGGTCGCGGCACCTATAGGCATATAGTATAATTCCTTGGGCGGGAGATCGGCTCATCGCAAGGTCTCTACCTACAAAAGCCAACAGAAACATAGGCACAAACAATGCCCCGAGTAGAGGATTCCAGTGTTCGAGCAGATCAAGACAGTCCATGTTTTACATCAGCGATTCTCAAATCCTACCGTTGGTTATTTCCCATGCAGCCACTAGCTATTTTCGTGACTAACTTATGTTCGTTGAAATCTTCTCGCCATCTTGTGAAGAATATTAATCTATCTTCTGTAAAGTAATGGACTACTTTCGTGCGGATGTTGAGGATTTGTGTTATGCGGCTGAGTCCTTCACCTTCATTTCTTGCATATCAAATACTGCAACAAATTTTTAGACGAAAATCTTCTTCGGTTAGCTTTGGAACAACGTCCAGTGAATATGGTCCCATTCAACAACCCGCTCTAAATTAAGGTAATAACAAGGTCGCTCCATAGCTCAAGTGGTTAGTTGCTGGCTTCCCAAAGCAACGACCCGAGTTCAAACCCGGGTCTGGTCAAGTGGGATTTGCGGTGGACAAAGTGGCCCTGGGGCGGGTTTTCTCCGAGTACTTCGGTTTCCCCTGCCAATCTTCCCACCAAAATCACCATCATCATAATCACCCGGGACAGGTATAATAGGCCAACAGTGGCCTCCGTGCCGATTGGACCCAGCTGGACTCCACCCCCCACTAAGCGAATTAAAAAAAGAAGGTAATAACAATTCCCCACGCGCTGCTTTAGATTATAAATTAATAACAAAATTTTAATGGATCTGATTTACGTATGAAAGTTATATGTTTTAAGTTATTTGGCCACAAAACAAGTTTATAACATTTAAATGCGGTAACGGAAAATATTTTCTTGGGAACTGCTACCTTAGACTGCAGGGCCACTGTGACTCGCCAGTTTTCATCTGAAGCAGCTAAATACAAAAATACGATTTACAGGAAAACTGCAACCCTAACACCTACAGCACAGCCATCTGGAACATCGCTGTTCGACCCCTCGTCTCAGACATCTGGCAAATGTTGGTATATATAAAACTATTCCTAGAACGGTATCCAGTTGGCTTTATCTTTCACCCCATTTAAAAACCTTCATTGCCGGAATCCGAAAGGGGCTCGTCCTTGTACAACTGCTGAGTGCATCAACGTCTTCGGTACAGTGATTATCCTGTACAAGCACAGAATTCCTTACTTTATAGTGAAAAAAGCGGATGTAATGGCGCAGTCGGGGCTCAATTTTGAGATTCCAGCTTCGTCTGATTTTATGACGCCGGCATCAATTTAGCGATAATTAATATCTTGGTACATAGCCCTCATTCAGGGTTTAATAGTGCCTCCGTTTCTTCAGAAAATCCATAAGATGGAACTCGAAGATTCATTACCGAGCTCACAAGAGAACAGAATTTGACCTTATCCTGAGCTAGTAGTAGCCTATCCATAACCTTTCACCCTATTTCTTTAAAATCAAATTTAATATTATTTTCGGATTTTATCTAGGATTTTCATATAATATTTTTCTCCAGGTTTCCAAACAAAAGTGCGCAAGCGTTTCTCATCCCTACATTGGGTGCTACATGTCCAGCTTATTTGATTAACCTTGATGTGTTCGTCCTAATTGACCGCCTCTGTGATCTAGGGATCAGAGTTCCTGGCTACAGATCCAGAGGTCCCGGGTTCAATTCCCGGCGCTACCAGATTTTCTGAGAAGTAGTGGGTCTGGAATGGGTCCACTCAGCCTCATGAGGATAATTGAGGGGCTACTTGAATGGAAAAGTAGCGGCTCCGTTCTAGAAAACCGAAATTAACGGCCGTGGGGATTTGATACGCTGAGCTATCGACACTATCTATCCGCTAAAGTTGGCATTAACTTGAAGAAAGTTGTCTTCTGGGTTTAGACACCGTGTATTCTTCGTTTTGGCCGACGTTTCGGAGGAACGTAGCGCCTCCATCTTCAGAGCAGTGAATAGCTGCGGAGAGCAGTAGCACTTCTACTGCTCTGAAGATGGAGGCGCTACGTTCCTCCGAAACGTCGGCCAAAACGAAGAATACACGGTGCCTAAACCCAGAAGACAACTTTCTTCATTGTCATCGCCGTGAAAACCTCAAAACTTACATTGGCATTAACTTCATCGACAAGCGGCGGTCGCTCGGTTGGTATAGTTTGGTTGTTCACTAAAGCCACGGAGTCTTTTTGTGATCGACCTAATTATACAGTGTTCAATTTATGAAGCTGCGAATGTGCTTGGAAAGCGACCTGGCGGAAACTGGTTCCGGGAAAAATCCGACCTGCTTGCGTCGGCACTGCAGCGTCATAAAATGAAACAACTGTACTTGGGAATAGTAAAAATTATTAAGCTCCTAAATATGGCCCGCGCCATAGCTCAAGCGGCTAGTTGTTGGCTTCCCACAGCGGCGGCCCGGTTTCGATCCCGGGTCTGGTGAAGTGGGATTTGTGGTGGACAAAGTGGCGCTGGGGCAGGTTTTCTCCGAGTACTTCGGTTTCCCCTGCCAATCTTCATTCCACCAATTGCTCCACAATCACCCTTACCTATCATCTGGGGCTGGTACAATAGGCCAGAAGTGGCCGCAGTACAAGGGACTTAGTCCCACCCCACTAGCAATAAAAAAGTAGCTCCTAAATATGTAATTTTCTCGAGCTTTCTGTCGCATCTTCCCGCTTACAGGGATCTGTGTAGGAAAACGCAATATGTAGTGTATTAATGAGACAGGCCCTTCTTGTAGATTATAGTCTTAAAATGAATACGTGGGGTGCAAAAGTAATTACTATTCTGTGTTACAGAAGTTGAACTTGTAGTCACTTTGAAGTCCTGTAATTCTGTGTTTCTCAACCGACATGTTGCAACGTTTTAACTTCGCATATGTTCTGCATATTTAAGATTACTTAGAACACATGACAGTAGATGCTGAACCTTTTTCAGCCACGTTAATTACTTTCATTTCCTTGTAATTTTTTATGTCTTGAAATTCTTCGTATCTGCTTACATTTATTAGTTACTACTTTCTTAGGAATATTCATGCCTGTTACTCTTGCAGTTTATTACTGGTTCCTAAAACATTCATAGCCTGTTAAATTTTTCTGTTAACTGTACCAAAATATAAATGAAAACCATAATAACCGTACACGACTTAGACTGAGTGGCCACCATAGGCTATTTTTCGAACTAGCACTATATATAGCACGCACACATGGTTTGTCAACGAGCATAAAGGAAGGGAGAGGGGTGAATATTTGAAAAGATTTCTGTATCATAACCTAAACTAGTTAAACTAAACACGCAAACTTTAATCAAATCTGAAGAAGTTTAACCCTATCTACTTCATGACAATTCATTTCCACAAGACCTCTTATCATCTCATACATATCTCTTATTTGCCCTCTTTCCCACACGTTTTATATACGTATCTTGGGGATTCTAGAAGATCAGAAGGAGATGAGAAACGAAAAAGTTTAGAGAGACTGGCTTAGGCATAAGGCAATGTATAAATACGAATATAGGCATATAAAATGCCGAAAACAGATGCACCTTTAACATGTGCCAACAGTTTAAAGTTCGATAACTTTCGTATCTTGTGTATCTCAACGCCAGCGACGGCCATTTTGTTTATCTGCTCTGTGAACTAGCCATCATTGTTCTTAACCTTACACAGAATATTGATGGTATAACACTATGTTCATGCATGTGGATTAGAGACAATTTTCCACCTTAACTGACTGTTCCAATGGCACAGTGGAGAGAGTTAGTATTAAATATTGCAGCTTGGTAAAACTATCGATACGGTGGTAATTGTTTATTCAATTTATGATGTATTTCATGACTCAGTCAGTAGCTCTAAGACTGATTAATAATGAATTGGAAAAGAACTGGTTGTCGCCTATTTCGAGTTGCTATCCAGGCATTCGATTGGAAGTATTGAGGAAAACTACAAAAAACTTCAGTCAGAACAGTGGATGTCCCAGTCCAGATCCGATCCCCTCTCCTCCTAATTATGTCAGGTGCGTTACTGACTCAGCCAAACTGCTCGATATATATTGCGGTAACATAATTATAGATCGGTTTCCACTTGTAACAAGACGAAGACATGCTAGCTCAATCAGAGATCTAATAGACATTGACTCTACAGTCGGAATTCGATTCCCTGTAAGGCACTGGGTTATTTCATTTCAGTTTCAGCTCAAGAACTCTCGTCTTTAGGGTAAAGGCACTCGGAGCTGACGTATATTATGCCGAGATTGACAGTGGATTCTATCTTCATGTCCCTAACAAATATCCAATGACTTGTTAAGCCTTGAACTTCTTTATGGCTTACTGATAAAGAGGTTATGATTAATTGTAATTAGATTTATTTCTAATGCGCTATCTCCATTTCTCCTTTTTATTGTGGTTAAAATATGATATAAAAGTGTCATCAGTGTGAAATGTCTTCGGGAGAAAGACGCAGTTGCGACTAACCACGACCTTCACATCAGACCACAAACTGCAGTTAAGACTGACTTTCTTGGCTGGCCAGAACGCGTCATCTGTTTCTCTTTGCGCACGTATCGTGATGCTAGATTCAGCTCTTATCCCTGTTTAGTCTATCATGCGATTACCCTTCGAGATCCATAATATATACCAGCAACTAATACATCTGTTTTCGGATTTGTAGCACCTCGTAATTTGGGGCGAAACTATCTTGCTGCCGAGCCATCAAACCTTTCCACTTTCTGGTGATTTGCGCTAAATCGTCGCAATTTGGGTGAAGATTTATGAAAGTTGCTACAGAAATATCTGATATTTATACAAAAGTAGGGATAATTCTAGTATCATGAAGGAAGGTCTGTTATTATGATCCCAAGAAGAAATATGACCAAGGTTGCACTGGAGAGATATATTTTGGCAATATTACAGTTATAATTTAAAAATAGAATTAAGAACTACTTCTGGAGCTGGAACAGACTAAATAAACTGATGGTTGATGATGTTATGACTAGTGTAGAGTGACAATGTGAGACTGCGAAGTTGGCACTGAGAGAACTCTGTGCAGTAAGGGAGTCTGAACTGAAGAAATGAACTGACTTCGCCAGTCTGCAGGCTGTTTAACAAAATCTTGTAGTGCTGAATAGGATGAAAATACAATTAACTGCCTCAGTTGGTTTGATTAGGAAGGAAACAGCAGTGGCAGATTTTAAAGTACTATCAAGGCACTCATCTGGAGAGACTTAAGAAATTCTGGAAAAAAAATCTCTTTACGACCGGTTCCTTTTCCTATACTCCCCTACCGAATGCAAGTCACTTGCGCCGTACCTGGTAGGAACCTTCAGAAAAACAAGTACATGTATATTCCATGTAAAGAGAAGTAATTTAAAGATAAGGAAATGGTTATTTTACGTACATAAAACTTGAGTGTATCGATGGAAACTATTGAGGAGCAGGAAATACGTGTATACTAACCCGTATAGGCCCGGTTTCTACCCGAAGTTAGGATTTGTGAGTTGCTTGATGGACGAAATGTCACCTGAAGAAGTTATTCCGTTCCAATCATTATTGCACCCATGGTTCATACTCACCCACCATTGTCCCTGATTTCGGGCTTATTAGGCGACACAACACTTGGCTGGACTCGAAAGACAGACGTTAATTTAAATGAACACTGCTATGTATGACTTTCCCCTCAGATACAGCTTCATATCCTATAGAAAATACTGAGAGATGTACGAAATGTGCTCAGCAAGTCGCGGCACCCGGACTAGGAACCGGGGTCAAGAGTAGCAGTATAATGTGGGGCCGGGGTTCGAGGGGATAGCCATCCATGTAGCAGACCCATTTCCAAGGAGAGACCAATGAAACCGATACCTCCTGGTCGCTATGAATTATTTTATGAAGTGACCGGAAGCCTACGTCATTCTCAATCAGGAAGCTTCGACGGTGACGGAAGCTCTAGTCACCAACTTCTTCTGCCGCTTCGGCATAACTTGTGTGTTGTACATTGTGACCAGGGCCGTAACTTCGAGTCTCGTCTGCTACAGGAGGTTTTGCAACGCCTAGGAGTGAGTAAGACGCGTACCACGCCCCTGAATCCTCAGTCGGACGACATGGTGTAGCGCTATATGAAAACGGTCGAAGAGCACTTAAGAAAGGTTGTTGCATCACACCAGAGGGATTGGGACGAGAGATTATCCCACTTTATCCAAGCTTACAGGGCATCCACTCACAATACTACGGGCTTGACACCAGCTAGCCTAGTGTTCGGATGAGAACTCCGACTGCACTACGACCCACTGTTTGGAGCACCTCCAGACAAGGAACGACCCACAACCGATTATGCGACAGACTTAATGGACCAGTTATATGACAGCCACCATTATGCCCGCCAACACCTGAAGCTCGCCAGTTATCTGATGAAAACTCGGTACGATAAACTAGCCAACTCCGCAGGTTACCACGAGGACGACAGAGTGCCCCTCTATCGCCCAGCCAGCAAGAGAGGAAATAACCGAAAATGCACTTCTCGTGGGAAGGCCCTTACAAGGTAGTCACCTTGTCACTGGTATACAGGATCCAGAGGAACCCTAACTCGAGGATGCTGGTAGTACACCTGGACCGGCTGGCACCTTGTCATGGAGCTGCTCGGGACGAGCAACCTTAAGGAGGGTGCGGTAGTAGCGGTTGGAGAGTAGTAACCGCGTAAAAAAAAAAAAGCAATGGGAAGGAAAGTGAGATGAAACCAAACAGAGACCTCGGTAAAGAAGAACAGGCGGTTCACCAATAGGCTACTCGGGACGATCAGCCTTAAGGAGAGAGCAATGTAACGGATTTGATCAACGCGCTGCCAGGCAACAGCTCTGTAAACAGAGTCAAAAACGGAACAATAAATGAGGTTGTGTTTTCTGTGTCGTCCGCGCCAGACCAAGTGCTGGTAACGGACCAATGAACTCGCAATCTGATAGGTGACAGGTGTTTTCTGTGTGGTCTGCGCCATGCAACAATAGAGGGGCTGTGTTTTCTGTGAGTGTTCCATGCCGAAAGGATATAAGAGAATACGGGAATGGGAACTGACTTCGCTTGAGTTCCGAAGTTGTAAAGCAACAGCAGCAGCAGTCTCAGTGTCACTTCAAATCACACATAAAGTCTTCTTTGCACCAACAGTTCTTTTTTTGCAGTTATTCTGCACCTGCCAATTCCTAAGACTCGACTCAGTCCAGTTCCTCTGATCCAAAGCTCATATTTTGGCAGGCTGGCGTGTCAAAACTCGACTGACTCTTCTCAGCTGAACCCTTCTTTATAACCACTTCGCGCGGAACACGCATAAAACAGTCTCTCTAATGTTGGGAAGGCGTGTTATGTTTACTTGCTGCTTGTGTATTCGTTGGTACCGGAATGTGTTTACCGAGTTGTTGCCTAGTAATAAACGTATATTCTGACTTCACTATTCCGGTTTTCGGGCGTCATGTCACAATATCTGTATGAAAGATAGGTGCAAAATTTGGAGCAAAAGACAAAAGAGTCCTTCATGAATATATTTTGCTCTGTATTTGACAGTTTATGAGGTCTTGTAGGACTGGAGGTTCACACAGCGGTGGTTGTGAAGAGTTCCACTTTCTGCAATACAACGCCAGGTAGTCCACTGAATGTCAAATTACGGTTCAGAAGAACATGTCCCCTTAACTTTCGGGGTCAGAGTGCAAACCAAGTAAGAAACCAGAATGAGGCTCGTAACAGGCAGGGCTCTACAGGTTTTCTTTGCTTCCTGTCTGCTTCAAGCTGGTTTCTTGCATGTCCTTCTCTTCGACTCCGAATATGGAGGCGACATATTCCTTCAAAGCGTCCGTTGACTTTCAACAGACGACATGGCATTATATCCCAGAAGACAGAATTCTTACAGCGCCTTTCTCAGAATTGTGAACACTGAAGAAAGGAAAACCGAAAACTGGAATTTATGACTGAGTTTTTGTGAATAAATGAAATTCTTTTAGGTTGCAAGTAAGGAAGAAAACGAGGGTTTATACTCTGGACCCTTCAATTTTCCTGAGCTTGGCTACTTGAGGCGAGATCGCATTAGTGGAAAATCCATTTGGCACTGTAACTACAAATGTTCTGCACTCCTAAAATAATACTTGACGAGATTAACCTTGATGATATATGAATCTGCTGAACGCTGCACGTCCTTGCCCGAGAATAAACACGACTTTCATCTTCCTGTTCGTTCACATGTTCCAAAAACAACATGATGAAGAGTGTACCGTCACAGCAATTACATTCATTATGGAATGTGAGGCCCGGACGTCTGGTTGTTCTTAATTACTTACTTACTTACTTACTTACTCATGGAGCTGATCCCTTCTTGAGGAGCCGCCAATTCTGCAGCTACTCAAGAATTTCCCAGCATTTTATGGAACCCGAAGGTTCATCACCGTGTTCACAAGAGCCCTCCACTGGTCCCTATCCTGAGCCAGATCTATCCAATCCATACCATCCCATCCTATCTCTCTAAGATCCATTCTAATATTGTCCACCCACCTACGCCTTGGTCTTCCTTGTGGTCTCTTTCCTTCTGGCTTTCCCACCAATATCCTATACGCATTCCTCGTCTCCCCCATTCGTGCTATATGCCCTGCCCACCTCATCCTCCTCGACTTGATCATTCTAATTATACTTGGAGAAGAGTACAAGTTATGAAGCTCCTCATTATGCAGTTTTCTGGTTGTTCTTACGATGTTAAAATAAATGTTGACATATAGATAATCTAATTTTGAGACGGAGAATGCTGACAAGAATCAGTTTCATGTGGCGTGATTGGTGAATCACCAGACACACTTCAGTCTTATTAAAAAGAATATAGTTCTCTTCTAACTACGATAAGGACCATGAGGTTTTGGTGCAGAATCCCTTGGGATTACTACATCTAGACTTCTTTCGGAAAATTCAGAATATCATACTCATGCAATCAGCATTTGAAGTGCTCGTCTTTGCTGTATTTTAAGAACTGTACTGATATAAGGACCTCAGATCCTACAAATAATGACATTTTCTGTAAAATGACATACAGCCTCCGTCTTTTTAACTCTTGCTTTATGTTATATTATTCCAAAACGCATTGATTTTATAATACCAGAAAATGTGCTTCTTTGAAATGTTAATTACGGAAAAATATAGCGTAAATACTACTGGATAAAATAAGCCTATAATTTCTATTGACATTTGTGTGCACTAACTTCGCCGGCAAGCGGCGGTCTCTCTGTCAGTACAGTTCGCTTGCGGAATAGGACCACGGAGTAGGAGTAGGCATATAACATTGTGTATGTTAGTGTTAAATTTGCAAAATTGTCTCTGGCACCTGCCATCTACCCTTGAAAGTTACTTAATAACCGAAGTCATAAAGCCTGAGGCTGAAAAATGAACTGCGCAATAACTTGTTTCTTAATCAAATAATTACGAACGAAAACACAGTAATGGGTTATTAATAAATACAACCGATTACTCAATTAATAGTGGTATTGCGAATCAGAGGGTGAAGTGACAAGCCAAAGTTCAGCTTACTACTGTGAACTGGGATGAGAGAGATTATGGACAAGATGAAAATGGGAACAAATCTGAAAATAACTATCCACCTCTAGAAACATCAGCGGTTCTCAAATAAATCGTAATCACGTGTCGTCGTTGCAGCACCGCAGACCAGCGCACTGAAGCCTCTGTAGTGCTAGACAAGGACATGAAATGTAAGATGTTAAAAAGAGAGAGAAATACCATAAATTACTTAAAAGACGTGAAAACATACGCATTAAACGGACCGAAATTCGCAATAAAAATACAATCCTCAAACATGGAAACATCACATGATGCGTCAATTTTATCATGATAAGGTCAATTTAATTATAGACCTTGAAATACGAAGCAGCCGATCACAGTGACGGTGCTGTCTAAGGCATTATTCGTCTTCGTCGGCTCGAACACTGGGATCGTGGGTTCGAAACCCACTCTAGGCATGAATGTCTCTTACTACAAATAAATAATATAAATTACAATTATTTGACAATATTATACTCAGGAATATATTTGGACTTTATAGGCACGAAGTATTCAGGCCAACTTAATTTTAACATATTACCTAACTGAGCTTCGAAACTTATTAACCTAAGTGCTAATGATGAAATCTGGGAGGTTACAATGAGTTGGACATGATACATAATTTTTATTGGTTAAGCTCTTTCAATGCGGTCACTTTGGAGACCAAGATGGACCAAAGAAGATTTATTAATGTGGATATCCGAGAAGTCAGCTGCGAGTATGAGAGGTTGACGGAAAGGAATCGAATCCATGACCTACAACGCCCTTCGCGTATCGCAAGCAAAGGTAAACTATTCCTGCCATAGAGTTCCTAGGATGACAACTCACATGTCTTCTTGTCGAAACAGAGACTTTCATTTCGAAACTTCCTGCTTCATGCGTTCTGTTAATTAGTCCCATCTATTTATCTATCTATGTATCTATCTGTCTATCTATCTATCTATCTATTTATGTGTGACTCTGCAGTCCTTTGTTGGAACTTGGTCGCATTTTCAGGTTCTTAATCCTTTATACAGACGGTAGGACTCCTTGGACGGGGGATCAACCAGTCGCAAGGACGCTACCTATACACAGAACAACACAAACACAGAATAAACGCATACACACACCAAACATCCATACCCTGAGTGGGATTCGATCCCACGATCCCAGGGTTCAAGAGAGCGAAGACAGTTCATGCCTTAGACTGCTCGGCGACTGTGATCGGCTTGGTCCGGTCTGCACGTACAAGCTCTCCCCATGTCTGTGTATGCATGAAATCCCTTTTCCATTTATGAGACCTCTGATTACACTAAAAAGTAATTTTAGACAGCGCATAGTGCGTACCTCCAGCCTGAAGAGGGGTTCGGTGTAGTTTTAATGTTCACCACGTGTCGCACTCTGTATATTTCGATAAATATTTGTTCTCAAGAGTGAAACTATCCAACCTCCCGGCTGGGGACCTAACTTCACGGTAGTTATGGCCGTTCCGTCTGGTAGCCTCAGGGGCAGGTTTAATATATGGCAAAGATACACAACGTGCGTTTATCATTCTTTGCGTCTTATTCCGAATATCCTAGTGATTTCATTTGTCAGTCAGTCTATGCCTGTTGCACCATCGACATAGTAAAAATGGTAAAGAAGCTAAAGCTATTCCTCTAACAAGCCCTAGAGGCCCATAGGTGTGTGAGACGTCGAAGCTTCCACATTTTCTAGAAAATCGGCTCACAGATGGCTGTGAGGTTGTCAGCCTTACGCGCCGGCAGCCCTTTACCGCCCAGGAAGATTCCTGGTACTCATTTCTGTTAGAGGCTGAGTCAACCCCAGGGACATATTGCGGCGGATGAATTAGGTCAATTGGAAAATCCAGTGACTTCATCGGGAATCGAAATCGCTACCTTCCGGCTTGTAGCATAGTGCCTCAACCAATTACGCTACAGTTGTCCCCTTGCGCCGATGACATATGACTGTTATATCAAGACATTCCAAACATTCGTGGGAAGAATTGTAGGACAGATGTGTCCGTGTATGTCAGAGATTCTGTCACGAATCTCAAAGCTCTGCAATGTCTTCATGAAGAATTCTGTACAAGTAGACAAAGGATCTATAGCACAAAATTTATTGATGAAACCACGTTTATCTATAATCTGAAAGAAATTCACAAGTTTAGCTAGAGACAGTGCGTCACAAAAAATTAATTTGATTTTTGTCAGTGTACCGAAGTGCCCAGAATTGTAAGTCACTTTAAAGATTACTGCATCAACAATACAACTCACACGTTCAGTCAAGTCCTCCTCGGCATCTGTCTTGAAGAATAATATATGGTCTTCAGCTAAAGACTTCTTTATATTTTCTAATATATTTTCCTCTATTTTTATTGCAGGCTATCCCACTGAGAATAATTAGTGTTGCAGTCTCTTCAAAGCGTAGAAACAGTGAAACGAAGTAAATTTAAAGCAAAAGAATGACTTCAGAACAGAATTATTAGCCACATATCTTGGAACAATCAACATTGTCCATTCACTTCACTATGATGAACTGAATTTGAAATTTATTAGGTATAAATTTACGAAAACGAATCGATTGAGAATAAAATCGACAAAGAAATCGTTTACAGACACCTCCACAGGCAACAGGATTTACTACTGCGTATTTTGAAGAATCCATGGATGTGGTTATTGAACTGCAACTCTCCCACTTGGTATCGTAGGCGTTAGAGCTCAGAAGGATAGATGACATAAGGTTTAATCTCATGCGTGATACCAGCGAGTATGAATATATCACGTCATTTTATGAATTTCCCACACGAAGTTGCAATACATCAGTTTTTTCTCCTCTTGCTCCTACTTTGGAGCATAGGACTGATTTCTCAGTTTCATGATCATTTTACAGTCGGTAGGACTCCTTGGACGGGTGATCAGCCCGTCGCAAGGCCTCTACCTAAACACAGAAAAAAACACGCACACCAAACATCCATACCCTGAGTGGGATTTGAACCCACGATCCCGGCTTCCGAACGAGCGAAGACAGTACATGCCTTAGACCGCTCGGCTACCGTGGCCGGCAATGCATTAGTTACAGTTACCTAAATCTACGTTTAGCGCTGGGTGTATATTCTTGTATCTCTGCAGCTGTGTGATGTATAGATATTAAATTCCTTTATAGTGAACAATTATACCGCTTCTATGGTCTAGTGGTCAGCGTTCCTGGCTAGAGATCTAGAGGTTCGGGTTCGATTCTCGGCGCTACCAGATTTTTCTGAGAAGTAGTGGGTCTGGAACGGGGTACACACAGCCTCGTGATGATAATTGAGGAGCTATTTCAAGGAAATAGCGGCTCCGGTATAGAAAACCGAAATTAACGGCCTTGGGGATTCGATACACTGACCACGCGACACCCTCTATCCGCAAAAGTTGGCACTAAAAATTCGCCCACAACTGGCTGTCGCTCGGTCGGTTTAGTTCGCTTGCGGACTAAAATCAGGGAGTTTATTTTTTAAATTGAACAATTCTGCCTTATTTTATATGTGTCTTCTGGGATCCACATCTTTTTATTGTGGCTAGTATCCTGCTTCCTGCAAAGGCTATAGTAAGAAAAATGAAAATTAAGATTAAATTTAAATCTTTACGACTCTTTAAATTGTTTTATAAAATGCAAAAATACAGTATACCATCCAAAATACTCAGAACGCACATCTCTAAAAAAAGGAAGATAGCGGTAGTGGCCTATTTTAATTTATTATCCACAAACATGCCTTCAGGAATGAAAGAGCACCACGAAGAGACTCAGTCTCACAGCAGCGATTTGAACCCGATACCTTACGAATTGCGCTGTGCCAACCTGCTTCGTCAGAAGAGCTGGGCGACCGCGAAAATTAGAAATACCAAAACAAAACGCTCAATTTCATTCGGACGCCCGTCATGAATTCTGTAGTTCCATTCATCTAATGTATCCTGCTGACATGCTACTCACTTCCCGTCCGTCCTCAGATTATCACACTGCGTTATTACAACGAGCAAGACTTACAGCTATAGAGTGCCAGGGAAGCAAATAAATACGGCTTCATATTTTCTCAAGCCAATTCCTGATTCTCTTGAGCATTGTCACCCTCAGCCACCGTATACTTTATGGTGGCCCCTCGCCGACTGAAGGAGTAACGCAAGAAAATCAGTTCAGTCGTGTTTTGATAATAAAAAGGAGAGGAGTGTGGCAGTATAGATCTGCTGGTAAATACAAACTGGCAACTTCCATGAGATTATATTTCGAAGCAGAATTTTTACTATAACTTCACTAGACTTACGACTTTAATAGCACTGAAAGGCATACAGACTAACAACTGGTTTTTCATACTTGCTAGAATTGCAATTCTAAACACTGCACACTAGATCTCTCTCGCACGTAATTTTCAGCAACTCATTCATACACTCCCGGAAAGATCACATTTTCTAGGCAACCATATCTCAGTAGCCCCCATAAAATAATAGGAATATGAGTGCCAAATTGCCGTCCTTATCATGGGTTGGCAATTCAGCCAATTATGTGAGTAGGTTGCCGATCACATTGGCCGCACGGACTAAAGCATGAACTGTCTTCGCTAGCTCGAACGCTAGGATCGTGGGTTCGAATCCCACTCAAGGCATGGATGTCTGTGAATTAGTTTATTCTGTGTTTGTGGTGTTCTGTGTGTGTGGGTAGCGGCTTTGCGACGGGCTGATTCCCCGTCCAAAGAGTCCTACCGACTATATAAAAAAGATAAAGCCCAACAAAGGGCTGTAGAGCCATTGATGAATGAATGGAAATAGTTAGCATGCCATCAATTGCGTAATATGTGGGTTCGATGTGTGACTAGCCGTGGATTCAGGTTCCTCTCAAGAATCCACTTCACAGGAGGTGACATGTAGCAGTCACAGTCAAGTAATTTTATCGAAACTGGTAGCACAGTACACTTTTGTTCCAAATAGAATAATGGATAATGGCCCAAAAGATCAAGAATTGAACTACATAAAGATCGATCAGGCATCTTTCTTATCTGATAAATCTTCCTGTTGCAGCTGAAGGCAAGAAGAATACTCGAGAGGCACTAGAAAGTTAACAAGCTGTTTGTTTAAGCAGTACCCTTGCATCGCTTCGGGGTTCAGTCACCTGTCCTGCTGGATACATCGCTCTGAGAACAGGAACATGTTTTCAGCAGTGTGCTGGATGGTGCAACAGGACAGGAGTTGCTCTCACACAATGAAATTCGTTTCCCTTCTCTGGCCGGCTCCCCCCTGCTACTTTCTCTGTATTGATTACGCACTGGAGGTAGGCCACGCACGCACGCACACACAAACAGGGTTCGGGGTATTCGTGCCACGTAATGTAATACTTCCCGCCTGATGCACCCTCAATATACAGCTCAAATCGAATCAATAGACATAAAACTGTGCCCAGAGAGACCAAAACTTCAATCTAAAATACGGCTCGTTTACATTATGGCTAACATTGCACTATTAGTTGCCATAAACGGGAAATTACTAAGGAAACAAAGACACGTGATGTTCAGAGGCGACTGAGAACTCCCACGTTGCATAGAGGAAGGGATGCGAAAGGAGGCTGAACAACCGGTGCTGAAATTTCAGTGTTTCCGGCTTCTAATCTTCAGTCGCGGTTGATAGCCATTAATACTGATGTACTCCAGTCAGGAGTATACGCATTTCCAGGATTTGTTCTTTACAACTGTTCAAACTAATTGACTTTGATATGCGCTTACATACGCAAAATCTGCCTTGCAAGTTACGTATAACATTGCCCAAATAATTGTGTTTGTATTTGCACATGTAGGCCGTCAAAAATATTCTAAGTGAAGATTAATACATTCTAATGATGTCTATATTTTTCATTATCTTCCATCATATGTGTCACGAGCCGGGATAGCGCAGTTAGTAAAGCGACTGACTGCGGGCTGGACGAATGAGAGGTCAGAGTTCGAGTCCCAATAGGGTCAAGAGTTTTCTCTTCTCCACGTCGTCCAGACCGACTGTGGGATCCACCCAGCCTCATATCCAGGAGTAAATCGGCAGGCGCATGAAGCTGTCCACTCATCTTCAGCTAGTGCAGGTGTCAAGAAAATGTGGATCTATACATCCATTTCCCCATTACGTCTTCATGGCCTAGTGCTTAATTAGTTGAACACAGGGACAGCTTTACCTTTTTACCTTTACCATTATATATACGTGTATGTGATGTAACTATTGATTTTGAGAAAAAGGTGATGAACTTCGTATGATTCGTCATTACATTTTTGGTTACGATGAACTAAGAAAGTAAACAAATAAAGGTTAAGTTGTCCTTGTGTTTTTAGACACTACATAACGAAGTGGAGGCAATCCTCTATGTATTGTTAACCTCGGTACTAGGAAAGGGTGAGTGGTCGACTTCGTGTGCTTACCGCTTAGTCTTCAGCTCTCAATGGACAGGAAGTTTGTTGATCCCACAGCCGAGGTGCCACAATTATACTTCCCTTACAACTTTCAATGTAGCCTCTATATCAATTTCGTAAAAATTCTGAAACGTGAGGAAAGACGAAAAGATATTATCTCCCTATTATTCCCTTATACGAGTATTATGCATTTTTTTGTAAAGGATTTAAAATCTTAAAATGCAAAAGTGTAACAAGTTCCCTATTTTATCCGTTTTAAAATCATTAAATGACAACAATTTTTGCACCTAACTTTTCAAAAGAAACGTATCTATAGACGGCGTAATCGCTGGTCAGCACAAGCGCTAGTCAAATTTTATTTTCTACAGTGACTTCATAAGACTTGAAAATACGTTACCAAACTCGGTCCCCTTGTTGCAGCCTGTCAAATGTTCATATAATTTAATAGTAATTTAGGGACGGGAACAAAAGCGCACTTCCAGCGGGTTCCAAGACTTACTTGTTCCACAGCTACACTAACGAGGATCAGAAAAAATTTAAAAACTTCCGAGGTAAAGTCAATCTTTCTTCTTCAACGACAACTGATCCGAATTTTGGGGACGAGAGAAATACGTGCGCTATTGATAGAAACAACAAACAGAGGGTCTTGAAAAGAAGTTGGAGGGCAGATGGTGGTGGTGGTGGTGGTGGTGGGGACGAGGATGTAAGAACGGTGTAGGTATTCTCTCTCCCAAGGAAGGAATATTTTGAGACAGGAAATTTCGAAACGCTGTCATGTAGGGGAACTCATTGCGTAAGGCCAAGGAAATCCATTACATACAATAAAGCTTATCGCTTCACATCCTTAGGATTCCTAGAACTCATTATGTGAAAATATGTATGGCATGAAAATGCGTCATAGATTTATCAATGGGCACCTCGCGTGTAGGGCGTCCGGTGTTCATCACTGTGATTATGAAATCGTGAACTTCTTGTAGTTCTTGTTGCGATTCAGTACTGAACAACATGGGAGTCGATCTGTGAGATTGTATCTATCGCATATAGAAAATCTAAGTTCAGTACCAGTGACATCCTAAAAACTACCATTTCTCTAAGATCTTACTGTTAAGATCAATGACATGGAGAGCCAGTATGGCCCAACAAGTCAAGTGACTGGCCGCTGGCTGGATGGCAAGAATCTAATTCCTGGAAGGGGCAAGGATCTCTCTCTTCCTCATCAAGTCCATAGCGGTCATGTGGCCCACTTTACCGTCATATACTGGTGAATCCTTCTACTGGGGTAAAGTAGTTGTCAGCTTACTTCTATCTGGAGTCGAGTCTAGTGTGCGTACAGCTTGATACATGATACTTAGACACAGAAGTAACCTGACCATTTTTTTAAATTCACTTAGTGGGGGATGGAATCCAACTGGGTCCACTCGGCACGGCGGCCACTGATTGGCCTATTGTAGCCTGCTCCGGGTGATTATGATGAAGGAGAATTTAGTGGAATGAAGATTGGCAGGGGCAACTGAAGTACTCGGATAAAATCCGCCCCAGCGCCACTTTGTCCACCACAAATCCCATTTGACCAGACCCCGGGATCGAACCCGGGCCGCGGTGGGACATCAGCGACTAACCGCTTGAGCTATGGCGCGGCCTAACCTTACCATTACTAACGCAGATATTTCTAATGTCACTATACGCATGTAAAAATTAAGTTAGAGCAATGAGCTGTAACAGTGCTCGAAACTAGATCGCAAGGCAACATGTTCTTTTGAAGGAATTGCGTTAATGAAAAGTCGCATTGGTTTGAAAGATCTGATTCCATGAACCAGAGCCCTTCATTAGAATCTAATAGTCACCCAATTAGTCAAGAAATCTCCCACATTTTATAAAACCCGAAGGTTCATTACCGTACTCACAAGATCCCGCCACAGTAACATATCCAAAACAAAATTAATCTAGCCCACATTTCCAAACTCTCTTTCTTCAAAATCCATTTTAATGGTCCACCCTTCTCTATGCCTAGGTATCCCATGTGACTTCCTCCTTTCAAGTTTCCTTTATGCATTTCTCCTGTTTCTCTTGCGTCTGAAGGTAACAGTTGAACTACGACGTGGAATCTCACTCAGCGAAGAGAGGAAGAATCGTGTCCGTCACAAGGATCACACCACAATCCCATTTCCTTCCTCCATTCCTGCGAAAGTGTTCGTCAGAATCAAATTATTATTGTCACTTCGGAAGGAAATATGTATTGTGGCGTATAGACACGTTGCTAGGCAAAGACCTTGAAATAAACGATTATACAAAAGCTGTTGTTATGCAACAGCATGGTAGACACGCCTCTACAACAACAGAGTTACTGTTGAAAACGGCGTTATGCAACCCGTTTCTAGGCAGCTGTAGTAGTTGGACTACAACAATGTAAACATGGGTGTGTTCTATGTGGTCCGTGCCATGGAGTTATCTTGAAGACAACTGGAGCGATCAAGTTAGGGGTCGAATACTTCCAACATAGCCCTGCGAGTCATAGGAGGCCACAAAAAGAGAAGTCTCGAATCTGGGACAGTAAAATATGGTCGCGCGTCCCACAGGACTTGGATCCTAGAATGACTGAACTGGCGAAGGCCAGCAGCAATTGTAAATGACAGACCCGTCCTCTCTTGAGAGAGAGCCCCACGTCAACAAACCCTCAACTCTCTAACAGTAATAAAAATCTGGTCGTGAGCCCCAGATGGGTACTTTATTACAAGACAGACTGGTCGACTTACTGTCGGTCGTAATATAAGACTGGACTGGACTCGACTCGACTCGACCCGACCCGACCCAGTTAGCTGTCAGCTGCCGGTTGAGAGCTGGGTTCTGCACGGGAGGCTGTGAAGATAAAACCTGAGCACGTGAAGCTGAATAATCTCCACTGTTAGAAGCCGTTGCCAGGAAACGGATGATGAAGACACAGCAGGCTGGAAAAAAGCTTAGCGGGTACTGCGGTGATTTGTAAAATGTGAAAATTAGCGATAGCGCTGTAATTTCTTGTTCCGAGTGGTGTGTATAAGTGGCCAATACATTCATTCTCTAATCCATACCCCTTTAGTAATCACACGTAAACAAACAGGTGATAGTGTGTTGCTAATCAGAGGTTCTGGCTTTCACGCTACTGACATCAAATTCCACGTATATTTTTACTGAGACACACTGCCTTGAATTATAAATTCATTTGAGACTATATTTCAATCTTCGTTTTACCAGACATCGCCCATACCGACGCAACTAGGACTAAGCTGTTTGAAATGCTGTGATCGTCATGTGCAGCAATTCGCCTAGCAAGGTAACTTGGAGTTGTTGTGCACGTAGTAATGGCGAGCGAGTGCTATTAAGCTCTTCCATACAAATAACAAGAGATGTAAAGATGTCGGTACGCCAAAAATGAAAAGGCGTGAGGTCTGAACCGTCTTCTGCCCTAAACTCGAGAGGAAGGAAGAAAGAAGGAAAGAAAGAAATAAAATTAAGCAAGAAATGAAGCAGAAAAAAAAAGCAAGATGGATGAATGAACGAATGAGTGAATGGATAAGTACTTGCAAGACGAAAAAATCTACCGGTCTATGTTGTAGGACTAGTTAAATAAAGATGAGATGGACTGAAAATTCAAATATGGGGAGACGAGAAAGAAAGCACATATAAATTTGACGACAAAATCTCTTGGAAGCAGACACTTGGAAACGTAAGGATATCAGATATGAAGGTGTTAAATGGATTGGAAATGCTCAGAATTATGTATACAACAGGGGGTCTGATAATGATAAATGCTGCAGTTCTCTTATCATAACTTAGTTTGCCCACCCAGAAACGGCATGTCCCCTGTTAATCGAAAATCATACAACCGACTTCCTGTGAATAATGCGGTAGTAGTCATTTGTATATTGTACAGACTTCTTGCCCTTTAACTTCGCCACGTTGGCGGAAGTGTGAAGCGTGGAAGTGAACAGAAGATCAACGAAAGTAAGATAGAATTCCGTTTCATACCGTCACAGCTCCCTTTATATAAGTCTGAGTGATAAGGGGGCAGGAAATCATGACAACTTCTATGTATTTCCAATGCACTCTTGGTCGAATGCCTGAATATAAACCATAAATCATTTGTCCTGAACCATTTTCAAATCACAATTTTATTGTATTACATCTCTCACCTCAACCGTTGCCTTCATCAACGAAAGACGTAGTCAGCAGTTTTAACAAACCACGCAAACACTTCCTCTTTTGGCGGAAATAACTGGTCTGTTAGTAGTTGAAATTGCTAGAGTTTCATATAATAATCACGACATTATTTTCTCGGTGGAGCTGGAGGAGCGACATATATTAAACTATTCGACTTTCTCGTTGCAGTCGGCGAAGCAACAAGAGCGTAAAATTACATCACCCAAGGTCAATATCACAAAACTTTCTGTCTGCCATCACGTGCTACATTCAATGGTCATATTAAGTTTTAAACAACAGAAAAGGCCTTGAAGAAGACAACTTCTCTAGCATACATTTTGTATATTTTACACTTAGAAATCTGAAAGCATTTTTCTTATGCACGACATTACCTTACTAATATTTACATCCATTTTCATAGCAAAACCTAAAACTTACATTCTCGGCTTCAATATGCTTTTAATTATAGAAATGGAAACTAACATTCGCAAAGTCGCTTCTTGTCCTATGTTAATTTTGTTACTGTTCCCAGAAATCTGAATTTTACTGAATTTTAAATACGAGAAATTTTTTTATGTGCTCTCATGTGTTGATTTATTTTAATTTATAACTGAAATTTGTATATGACATATTCATATAACTTGGTATTTCAATCAGAATTCCTAGGTATGTTTCAATAATATCACATGAAGTGGCTTCCATTTTGATGCAAGATGTTTATATTTTTGTCTCATAAATATAATGATGATTATGTAGAATAATTGTTACAGAGGTTTTACTAAAGGAAGATTATGATATGCACTAAAAATGACGAATATATGTGCAACATTCAAAGTAATTGAGGACATACATATACCAAGACAATAATCACTTCAGCAAAACGCACTGCACTAAGACACTCAGAAGAACAAATTAAGGTATGTGGAATTGATTCAGTCGGTTGTGGTGACAGACATCTTCAACAAAGCGAGAAGATATCTGATCCAATTCCAATTAGCCTAAAGTGCTGAGAATTATTTACAACAACACCATGATAATGATGATGATGATAATAATAATTTCTTATTTATTTACGTACAAACTTAACAGCCCAGAAGAAAATAATAATAATAATAATTCTGAATGTGAAACTCATGATATAACAGCATTGTGGAATAAATGGAGCAATCGGGTTGAGGCAAATAGGTCAGGTAAGAATTAAAAACGAGAAAGCCAAGTTTTGCTTATTACGTAGCAGTAGCCTCGGACAGGAATGTAATACAAATTGAGGCTGAAAAGAAATTAAAACAAAATCTTTTGCATAGATATTCAGAGAATGCAGAATATACAATGCTGTGTCGCACTGGTAGTCAATGGGGCTGCAGGAATTGTAATTAAGGGACTAAAAATTTGGTAGCAATACTGTGAAGGCATTCAATAGATTCTTTACAGACAGTATAAGGACATAATAAGAAATGTATCGCGATGTTGAAGTCTGAGTGGTTGGTTTCACCACTGGTTCAGCAGGAGAAGTACTACGAAACACACTGTGATAGCAGAAGATAACAGTAATTATAGTAATGAGGATAATAATAATATACGAACAACGATAAAGGCCGTGGGCGTAGATAAGAATGTTAAAGCGCCGTGTTTATATGAGTAGCAGTTTAGAATCCCGGCTACGAGATGAATGTGTGCATAGATTTACATCAAGACTATGTGCCAATCTTTATTCTAAACTGTCACTTCTTCAAGATTCTGACACGTTCTTGCCTCCATATAAATAAATGAATTTCAGGCTGACAGATTTTCGGAAGTGATTTCACAAGTACAGAACATGTCGACAGGTGGTACAGCTGAAGAGGATATTCGTGATAAACACAAGAGGAGGTAACAATAAAAAAGAGCGAGAAGCAAATAATCATATGTTTGTAGACTTATGTATACAAGCCGTAAGACCAAGTATGTATCATTTATATACTCATAACTGCGTGTACTAAGTGAATAAACATCAAGTTGTCATTGTCACCTTTGGACGCCGGGAGAAGAAAGCCTGCTTCGTGGAAGAATGCGAACAACGTACTTCCCAAGCACAGAGCAACAGTGGTACCAACATCACTAGGACGCTCGAATTCTTCATTTAAAAATGGGGTATTATAGACTCATCACTGCTTTCCCAGCTCTTTTAAAGAAACCATTTTATTTTATTGCAATAAAAGCGGCCGAGAACACGGAAGATAGTAATAAACTGGCCTCTACTGAAAAATTCTGAATTCCGTCGTTTCTTTTTTATTTCATAGACAATAAAGTAGAACTATTCTTGTGAAGCGCAGCACTAAAAGTGTTGTTTACTCCAAAACTATAATAGCTTTGTTGGTTGTTCAGTCAGTATAATGACTAGCCTACGGCCTGGATCACCAGAGAATTGGGTTCAGTTCCCTGTAGGGACAGAGATTTCCTCGCCTCTTCTCCTATTGATGGATACCGTGGGATAAAGCGGCTGAGGTGTGAAGCCGATCACTCAACCGTAGTGCCGAGGTTAATAATACATGGAGCTATACCTCCAATCACATTTACCTCTCCAAGTTATGATGCTCAATTAAGCATACTGACAAATTAAACCATTTTAGTTATTTAAAATATTTTGGAAATATCTTTATAAACAATACTATCATCTGGAATTTAAGATCATCCGACGTTTCGGAGGAACGCCCGTGAATTCTACCAGACTACACGATGTCGCAACCTAGAAGATAATATTCTTCACTACCAAATAAATAATTTTTTCTTCTCAAAAATCCATATGGTTTTGGGGGCCAAGAAGTCGCATTACTTGGCAACGCTTACAAGGGAGACCCCAGAGATTATAAATTGGTTATATACGAATAGTATAATTTGTTAGGGCGGAAGATAGTGCTGCCTGTCTGGCAAGCAACTGTTCCAACATTCCTGCTATGTAAGTTAGTCTATGTAATGCTGAAAATTGTAACACGTCATCAGTAGATGAAATTTTCTATGTGAAATTTGTTCCGATTTATGATTTTAGACGCAGTTTGCTGACGTACTATGTATATTGAAATCCTTCAACTATATATATATATATATATATATATATATATATATATATAATGTATAAATCTATACAACTTCATATTCAGGTATTTATATATACCTATAATTGAATATCTAGAAGCCGGGGTAGCGTAGTCAGTATAGTGACTGGCTACGGGCTGGACGACTGAGGGGTCGGAGTTCGAGTCCCGGTACGGTAAAGAATTTTCTCTTCTTCACATCGTCCAAATCGGCTCTGGGGTCCACCCAACCTCCTGTCCAAAAGGTACCGGGAGCTCTTTCCCCGGGTGTTAAGTGGCCGGGGCGTGAAGCTGACCACCCACCTCGAAGTAGTACCGAGGTCAAGAAAATGTGGATCTATAAATCCACTCCCCCATACGCCTTCATGGCGTAGTGCTTAATTTATTGAGCACAGGTGTACCTTTACCTTTTATATGTAGATGTACATCGAGTTTGTGAGAGAAGTGAGATGGAACTCGGGTCAATCAGAATTATGAGGCCCCCACTCCGAAAGATACAGAAATATATGAATCTTTAATATATACTTTAAAAGATCGCATTTCCTAATAAATGAATGTAGACGAAATGCCAATAATAACAAGACAAGAATGTAATGTGAAGTGAATTACTATATTCTTCCTTTTTTATTCTAATTTTTAAATTACGTGCAAATAGGAGTATAATTTGACCCCCCCCCCAAGGCCAAAAGCCTGGCCCTGCTGGCCCACCTCTATATGGGCCTGCCTATATCCACAAGAATTAAAGAGCAGGCCTGTGCCTATATTGATTCGAACTACCGAGCAGAATATTGCTTAATTTTGAATTTCTAGTTACAAATTTATTGGAGTGAAGCTAACCACAATGCATATAGCATGATTTATTTTCCTTGCGTATCGATAAACGTCCATCACTTCGAAACATATTTCAAATACAGTTCTAGATCTTTGTAAAGGGTTAACAGATATATGCTAAAACCAATCCAATAAGATAATGCCTTAACGATAACTGACTATTATACTATGTACAACGTCTTTTAAATCAATACACTGTGTCTTTAGCCCTCTAAAATATAACTTTTTCTAAACAATATAAAAACTTCAGTTAAAACTCGCAGGAAACTCATTACGTCTTCATTGCATAGACCTTGTGGTTAAGGCTGTTTATTGTGGGTACTATACGAAACACCTAAAATATTCTCTGTGGGCAGAATGAAAAGATTTAATACGTTCAAGCAGGCAGTACATATACGACTGGGCTTCTGTGAAACGATGGTGTAGCAAATGTGGGACCATCGACGTCTCACAATCCTATGGGCCTCCACTGTCTGTTAGAGGGATAGCTTAACTTTTTTATATATACACCTTAGAGGGTAGCTCATAGCAATTCAATCCGGAGAGATTTTAATATAAATTCAAAATAACTTGAGCACATATTATCGAAGCTCATTATGTAGATTTTGTGATGAAATATTTGGACGGACGGACACACTCTTCCCCTCATCCGTCCATTGTTTGCATTTTTAGAAGAAAGGAGACATGAAAGAAATACGTGGTCATAATTCCCAGACCTACGAAACTTTATTGGTAAAGTATTAGAAACCATGACGAAATTATCTCTTCCTATGCAGTATATCTTGTACAATAGCTAACTCCATGCATCGGAGTCCTTATCATAAATGGTTTGCAAATGACAGGTTTTTCCACTACGAGCCATGCCAAGAACTTGCTTTCTCCACACAGTTATCAATGACACAATTGCAGAACACTGATAGGAATACAACGAACTGATTACCGACTCAACGTACATCATTGCTCCATGTGAATGGTGTTTTCAGTTTTCCATTGACATCACAGTTTTTATGACTTCGGATATTCCTTCGCAAGGTGCGGGTCTACTGTTTCACACGCTTAGCAATGATGACAATTTAATTTAATTTTAATAATGAAGGTTAAATTGCTAATAAATGCAATCTATCATATGACTGAAGATATAATTAATCAGCAAAAAAGAAACTAATGTAATTTTCTTATAAATAAGGTGCTCACAGTGAACGTAATAACCGGCCTCCGAATTCCAGGAACTATTTTGGTTTCTCGATCTCATTTATGTAATTGACTGAAAGGTTTGCAACTTTAAGGTACAAAAATATACATCTTAACTTTACTGTCATCTTGTATGAGGGTTAAGACACGGAAATGGTTAATTAGTAATTGGAAAATTTACGGCTGTGTTAGCTTCAGACAATTCAACAAACACGACGAAAAATATTTTAACCAAATCACGAATCCTTATTGACGTTTTATACAGCACTTTAAAAGTGACTAGCTGAATCACTTTAAGACAGTGGAAATTTTGAATTATTAGTTTCAGATGATCTACAACTTGTATTAACATATATCCTGCTCCCTTAAGTACTACACATTTACAACTACTATTAGCCTCGGAACATGACAGGTAATATTAAAACAAAGAAAATGGAGGAAAATAACAATAAACATCATCTATACTTACCCCACTCTGTTTACACATTCAGTACCGAACATGTGAATTCATGTTTGCAACTTGTTTAACCTTATCTTTACAGAAGAAAATAATGACAGGCCATAACTAGCTACGTATATCATCTTTATATGAAACTTAATCCATACATTGCTGGGTTTTACTTGACATTAAATACAATTTTTCAGAGGCATGGCGGTATTCAATCTAAAATGGTAGGATGCCCGCAGAGGGAGTGAAAACGTCCAATAAGGCCTACGCAATACGTTAACTGCACTGATCAATTAAAATATAGATCTGACTAGAGGAATGTCAGCTGACCCATAGTGAGGTTCTGTAATATCCCCTACCTTCATGCACATTATACGAACCCTTTCTAAAATAGGACTGCACACATCCCATGATGAGAGAGCAGAACAGTAGCCAGGTCCAAATATAAACTCAAGTCCTTCACTATTAGCTCTCTACGCCTGCCATTTTCACAATATCCTTGTCTCTTGTTAACTCCTCGTCAGTAGATTGATCGTATATCGGTTCTATCCTTGGCGCCGGCTCTCGAGCGAGCTCATAGGTCATTCAAGATGCTGCACTGTTATCACCATGACACTTCCACACACTTTCACGCACTCTCTCAGGCACGCACGCAGGGACTGGGGCTGTGGTGGGCTTGGCTCGCAGCTCCGAGCGATGTGGTGACGGTCCATGCGCCATCTAGAACTAACTCACTAGCTGCCAGAGTGTTTAACGGCGGTCCAGTAGCTCTGGGACATTACTTCTGCTCCAGCGTGCATACAGTCCCAGGCTTGACAGGCTCATATATGTGGAAAAATGAGTTTTCGTCATTTCTCTGTCGCTTTCTTTCCTTATTTACTTCTCGCTTTTATTTTTTCTCAAGATTTCTGACTTTCCTTCTCTCTCTTTCTCGTACCCTCCAATGCTTACCAACAGCCTACTTACTAAGATGCACTTTGTTAAGTTTCCAACGACAGACAAATGAAAGTGCCTTGCGACGTACTGATCCCCGTCTATAAAGTCACTCTGACTGTGTATAGGATTAAGAAACTGAAAAAGCGTCCAAGGTCCAACAAAAGGGCTGTAGAGCCCTAGATGGATGGGTGAATAGAGAGACAGACAGACAGATAGATAGATAGACAGATAGATAGATGGATAGATAGATAGATAGACAGACAGACAGACATACATATGAAGGCAAACACTATATTCCAGTTAAGCAATGAATAAGAAGTTTCATTAAGTACCATGCCATGAAGGCGTATGGCGGAATGCGAGTTACTGCTTCAAGCGACGTTAGAAGGTGTGTTGTCAGCTTCACGCCCCAGTCGCTTAACCCCCGGGGGAAAACGCCCCTGTACCCATCGGAGTGACTGGACTGCAGAATGGGTCTGAACGCGTTGGAGAAGGGAAAATTACTTGTCCCTGCCAGGAATCTAGCTCCAAATTCCTCGGTCATCCAGCACATAGCCTGGTCTCTGTATTACCTGAGCTCCATTAAATTCCCTCACGAAATTAGTACATTGCTTTTCGTGAACTCTGTCGCCATTCCTGTATTTCGCTCCACTGGACAGGATAAACTAGTCTTGTGGGGACTGATGCTTACTTATATTTTTGTGAGGTAGGGCATGACTGCGTATGTTGGTTATTGTCTGGGTCAGAGTGAACCTGCGACATGTTGAGCCCTTCTCCAGCAAAACGAGACAAAAGTTGTAATGGATATATTAGACGTATTTGCACGTCTACCTGGACTTCAGTATTTCCACGATTTATTGTTACCCGAGGAAACTGATGTAATAACTGAAAACTATCTACTGCCGCTCTGTCGTGATTTCGGTCAATCGTGGTTTTTAGAAAATACGGACTTCTTATTACCTGGAAGTCAACTTCTTTATCTGACCATTGGCCGAGTGGTTAGTGGACTTTTCTCATATCTTGCATAGTAACTGGATGACTTGTATTCGGGTGGAAGTCGGATCCATTACAACCTATCACAGCAACAGAGAAACCTTGTCATCATAGGCGACCCCGACAAGATTCGAACCTGGTACTTTCCGAACAGGTAACATGCGTTGCTACTCTGCCAATCGCTTGCTCTTCTTATATCATATCAGTTAGTACGCTTTTCAAACAGCTGTTGGACCTTAGCTAATTTTTCGAAGTTTATTATGGAGGTGTATTAACTGATAGGGTATAAGACCGAGACTAACCCTATCAGACAGGTCGTGCCATATCTCAGGCGGTTAGTCGCCGGTTTCCCACCACGGCGGCCTGGTTTCAATTCCAGGTCAAGTGATGTGGGATTTTTGGTGGACCAAGTGACACTAGGACAGGTTTCTTCCAAGTACTTTGGTTTTTACCTGTCAATTCTCATTCTATAGACTGCTGCATACTATCAGACGGGACTGGTACAGCAGGCCAATTAGCGGCCGAAGTTCCAAATGGAGTTAGTCTCGCCCCACCCCACGGAAGTAAGGACACTATCAGTGGCGGAGAGGGAACTTGCTTTAGAGGAATATCCGCTGTTCTCCTGGAGAATCTGAGGAAAATCATCAGAACAAGGATATGAGGATCCTGGCTGATATTCGAATCAGGAATTTTCAGATTGTGAGTTAGATTCGTTACTGCTATGCTAACCTGCTCGTCCACAACACGGTATTTCCATTAAAATCGTACTCAGAAACTCGTTATGTGTTAGTAGAAATAAAACCGTGTCCAAGCAGTCACAGAGCGGATAAGATTAACGGCAGAATTGTGTTCACTATAAGAAAGGGTACTGAACGGGGATTTGTAATTAAGGTGTTTTCAGGCGACTTAGCAGGCACACGCAAGTTCCACTAACAGATTGCAGGTCGGAACGGCTACCTAGGAACTGAGAACAGTTTTCTTGGTCACGTGATCAACACATAAAGGCATTACCTGCTCATCACCAGCAAAAGGATCACTAGGTCTCAAGTTCGTACATTTAGTAGTCTACGAAGATAACAATTTTTATAGGTGGGGATGGCAGCACTGTGATCACCTGTTGTAAATTCTTTCGTTGAAACTAAATCCGTTCCATAACTGGCAAGCCTAGGTACTGATAAAATTTGAACGATAAGAATTAAAAAAGAAACAGTGTCAGCAATTCTGTAGGTTATCTGAAGGAATTAATATAATAAATATTAATCAAACGCTCCCACATCCTTATCAATAACGTGCGGATATTTCTCAAGAGATAAGTTTGCACCTGGACTTTCTGGCTTCTTCTGAATATGAATTAATTCTCAAACAGTGAATACTTGAACTATTTTGTACACGTAATTCCTTTCGACAGGGGCACGCGGTAGCGTAGTTGGTTGAGGCACTATGCTATAAGCCGGAAGGTCGCGGGATCGAATCCCGATGAGGTGGGATTTTTCAATTTACCCAATCCTTCCAGCCACACTATGGCCCTGGGGTCGACCCAGTCTCTAACAGAAATTAGTACCAGGAATATTCCTGGAATATTCCTGGGGGTAAAGGGCGGTCGGTGCCTAAGGCTGACATCCTTACCGCCATCTATGATCCGATTGTCTAGAAAATGTGGGAATCTCAACATCTCACAACCCTATGGGCCTCCACGGCCTGTTACAGGGATACCTTTACTTACTTTTAATTCCTTTTGTCAGCGGGTAACAGTAAGTTGAAAGAGCTTAAGCCAGCCGGAGCCACTTACCACATTATCAGTACTCATTTTGTTTAATGCATATTTCAAGTATTTATGTCTGTCGTATTCCATCCATGTGCATTTCTTCCTCACCTTGCCCTCTGTAACTTATCAGTGAAGTAACATACGTGAAACAGTTGGGAGGCAAAATATTAGAATGGAATACTGGAAAAGAAATAAGAGCCGGGGTAGCTCAGTCGGTATAGCGACTAGCTATGGGCTGGACAACCGAGGGGGCGAGCATTTTCTCTTCTCCACGTCGTCTAGACTGGCTGGCGTCCACCCAACCTCCTATCGAATGGGTACCGGGGGTAAACGGCAGGGGCGTGAAGCTGTGCCACTCACCACCAACTAGTGCCGAGGTCAAGAAAATGTGGATCTGTACATCCACTCCCCTATACACCTTCATGGTGTAGTGCTTAAATAATTAACTTAAAACTTTTTACCTATACTGGAAAAGAAAATATCTTGACCTTGAATTCATGGGATGTGTTTTAAACTGAAATCTGTCTGAAAGAAGACGTTCAGGCAACTCAGAACTTCGTTACAGATGGATTTCATTGCATGCTGTCTTCTGGGAAGTAATACTGTGCAGTCCATTGAAAGTCAGCCAACATTTTGGAGGAACATATCGCGTCCATCTTCAGTGTTGAAAAGAACGCCAAGCAATAAACCAGCATGAATCAGGCAGCAAGCTGCAAAAGGTATAGCTTCATAACCACCGCTGTAAGAACCTCTGATTTTACAGATTTCACTGTGCTTCTGAACTGCAAAATTGCTAAATTGTGTACTAATTGGTAACATGATGGCAGTTAGATAAGATCCCGCTAAATAAACAGGAGATTATATTGGCATCCCTCCATTTTCTGTAATGAGTCATTCGAACCAGGAAACCATCTCCCGCACGTGAGACTGATAACAAACTTTATAGCTCCTAACAGTGTAAACAAAGAATCGTTGTTGTTCTGTCTTCGTGCCGTGTTTTCCTTGCGTGAATTCCAACAGTTAACAAATCCTTCAGCGCAGGCCATCCTTGGTACATTGCATAGAAAAGGTACACTTTCATTAAACAGAGATCTCCGTCCTGCCGGTAGTAAACTGAACGTCAGACTCATTTTCTATAATTAAAGGAAGCACGTAACTTCCCCAATGCATGTAGGATATTGGTGGGAAACCAGGAAGGAAGAAACCACTGGGAAGACCAAGGCGTAGGTGGGTGAACAATATTAAAATTTATCTCAGAGAGTTAGGATGGGATGGTATGGATTGGATTGGTCTGGCCCAGGATAGGGACCGCTGGATGGCTCTTGTGAACACGGTAATGAAACTTCGGTTTCCATAAAATGCTGGGAAGTTCTTGAGTAGCTGCACAATTGGCAACTTCTCAAGAAGGGCTCAGCTCCATTAGTCAGTGACGTAACTTCTCCGTCGAATATATTAATTATTATATCGTTACAGAAATGTTTGTCTTACACAAGTCGGCGATGGCAGGAAGTTAGATGTGGGTCCAGGATGGCGATATCTCTTGAAATCGAAAAAAAAAAAAAGTATTTTGAAGAGGATGGAGGGGCGTTGGGAGGGACACACTTATTGAACATTGCTCAGACCTCTTGTTTATAAACACACAATAAGAAAATTCCCTGACTGGTGCAGCAGCAACACTCCACAAAGGCCGCGCCATAGCTCAAGCGGTTAGTCTCTGGCTTTCCACCGCGGCGGCCCGGTTACAAACTCGGGTCTGATCAAGTGGGATTTGTGGTGGACAAAGTGGCGCTGGGGCGGGTTTTCTCCGAGTACTTCGGTTTCCCCTGCCGATCTTTATTCCACCAAATTCTCCATCATCATAATCACCCGGGGCAGGCTACAATAGGCCAATCAGTGGCCGCCGTGCCAAGTGGACCCAGTTGGACTCCACCCCCGCACTAAGCGAATTAAGAAAGAAACACTCTACAAACAGATAGATAGACCTGTGTTAGGGATGTGCTCGTTCCAATCTCGGCAGGGACACGGCAATCTTGACAGTTTTTCTCAAGGCTTTCTTCAATTCCTTGAGGCAAATGCTGGATCATTACGTCAATTAGGCTATCGCCACCGCTTCCTCCCAAAGCCCTGACACGCTGTAAATAAGCCCCCGAGCGTCTTTCGTTTGCTTCTTCTCGCTGAAGACAAAGTACGAAAAAGAGTGTGTCGGTGTTTGGAACGAACGTCTGTCTCGGGGACCAAGTTGTGTTAAAAGAGTATACAGTTGTTCAAACTTGACATCCGGAACATTTCTTCAACTTCTAATTAACTGGCCGGGACTGCCCGGGCAAACCCTGTCCATGGCTAACCTTTACCAAGTATTCTCATTTGGCTCAGATACCCTCTGTGGTCTAGACGGGTAGTTGCCAGCTTCCCACTGGCGGTACGGGTTCAATCTCAAGGGAAGTAATGTGGGAATTATGGTGGAAAAAGTGTCCTCTGGAGATTTTTCTCCGAGTACTTCTGTTTCCTCTGCCACTCCTCATTTCACCGACTGCTCCACACTCATTAACATTCGGGCCTGATACAATAGGTTCACTACCGTACGACATGCCAGTGGGACTCAGTCTCACTGCCGTACGACATGCCAGTGGGACTCAGTCTTACCCCACCACACGGATTATTGATTCTGTAAACCAGTACTCCTTAACTGTTATGCAAATGTTGTATAAAATATAAATCTCCATATTTGGAATTAACTTAGAGTTAGTGTACAAAACTCAGAGAAAATTTTCTCAGTGCATGGTGTTGCCTGCAACAAGGAATTCAAAATATGCATTGCCTCATATCACAAGATAACACCTGATCAGCCATCGGCCTATGGCAAAGACAGCTTAAATCCAAGAAAACGTGGATTATATTCAACGTCGATTCAGATAAAAATTATTATTATGATCAATTTAGATAAAATGCCTATTTTTAGAATTCAAAATGGGAAATAATTTTCTGTGTAACGACTCAACCGAACCGAATAAGACATATAGGTTTTGGGGTTCTCACAGCTGTTGATATAAAGAATTTTATCATATGTGATATAAAACAGAGACCTGCTTGCTTCTGCCTGCTTCATGAAGGTGTCTTGCTTGACCTATTCATCAACCGTGAATATGGATGCGATATATTCCTCCGAAATACCGGTTGACTTTCAACGGACTACATAGTGGTACATTCCATAAGCTAGAAATTTTTGGATAAACCTTTCTGCAAACATATACACACACAAATAGGTAGGTTAGTGCTACACAATTTAGACGAGTTTAATACAAATCCACACAGCCGTCAAATTTGTCATTTTTAGAAAGGTATTTTTAGTGGAATTATTTTGAATGTTAAGCTGAAAAAAAAAACATGTTTTAAGCAGCTAGGTCAGGATCTGCAGACACGCCGGGTGAAACCATGGAAATCTCATTTACAGTAGCTGGCAAAATATAACGTATTCCCTGTGTTTAACTAATTAAGCACGACCCCATTAAGACATATGGGGAAATGGAGGTAAAGCTGCACTATTCTTGACCTCGGCAATAGATGGAGATGAGTGGTCAGCTTCAGGATCCGGCTGCTTTACCCCCGGACAAAGAGTCCCCGCGTGCCCATTGGATAGAAGGCCGGGTTGGCCCTAGAGCCGGTCTGGAATATGAGGAAAAAAGAAAAATATTTCCGTCTTGATGAGAATTGAACCCCGGTCGTCCAGTCTAAAACCCGTCTCTATACCAACTGAGCTATATCATGGTCATATTCGACTCCGGATGCCCCGAATACAAAGGAAGAATGAAAGCCAACTGATCTACTTACATGGATCCGGGGGCAGTCAGTGGACTGGTTAACTTAATGTGTGACGTGGTTTTGAACTGTAGAGGTCATGACGTCAAATGGGCTAAGAAGATGAACATGATTGATGAGTAAGCAAAGATGTGGAAGGAGATTGTTGCGGCCTAGTTCACAATTCTATCCCATCATTCTCGCGAAAATACTGAAGAAAAATATTAATATTCTCAAAATATCCAGTAATTCTTCCCATACTAAAGAAGGTTACATTCCACGTGCAAGCCTATATTGTTGCCGCTACACCATTCTGCTCATTAAGAGGAAAGGAAATTATAGTCTACAGCTCTGAACACCTAGTTTCTGAGATCAAAAGACTTCGGGCAGTCGTCTCTTTTTCCAAGACCTATGCAAATAGGAGTATATCGAGCCTACCCATCAAGTGCGGAGACATTGCACACTTGAACAAATGATGGAGTATAGTAATCAACGAGCCGTACTCCCCTGAAGCTGGAGTGAAGTGCAGTTTCTCAATCAGTGACCCGACTGAAATAGTTTCGCCTTGATTTACCTCTTTCAGGAAGTGTACAAGAACATTCCTCTGGTCTTATTATTCTTTTATAGAATAAGTGACTAGAGTTCGAGACCCTATCATTCCATATGAGGTTTGTATTGACAGGACTTAGGGAGCGGTGGGACAGGTCAGTTTGTTGTATTTTCCCGTGTCCTCTACGTAACCTCGGCAGCTTACACAAGTATCTGTTAGTTATTCACTTACTTTATGACCCCGTGTCGACTTACAAAGTTATGTAGCCAACTAATTACAATGAACATAATTCTCCTTATAAAGCTGATAGTCGCTCAGATGGTCAAGTTATATCGGTTTTTAAGGAGCCCTAATTTTGTGTGCCTTGTCCAAAAGAGCCCGTCACTGGGCTCTGCCATAGCTTAATTGTATAGGGTTTACATCCTTTTTTTATTGCTTGTGAGGTGGGACTATGTCCCTTGTACTGTGGCCACTTCTGGCCTATTGTACCATTCACATCCTATTTAGTTTAACAACTAATGTAAATCTTATCCCTTCAATACCTAGGTCTCCCAAGTGGTCTTATCCCATCAAGTTTTCCAATTAAACTTCACATGCATTCCTCTTCCCTCCTATGCATGCTACATGTTCCGCCTATCTGATTCTCTTCGATTTGACCATCCTAATATTATTTGTTACAGATAATCTATACATTATAAAGCTTCTGTTTGTGCAATGTTGTCCGTCCTGCTGCTGTTTCCTCTCTCCTAGTTCCAGATATTCTCCTCAGAAATCTGTCCTTAAACACACTGAATTTAAGTCTATTCTTTCTTTCGGCCGAGAGAACAAGTTTCACAACAATATAAAAGTAACATATAGTTCTTCATATTGTAATACTAGGTGTCTAATCACAGAAAAGAAGAATAAAGATTCTGAATCGAATGATGACAAGTATTGCCCAAATATATACCGTTAACTTCCTCGTGAATAGCATTTTAATTTGTTGTTACTGCCGTTCCCAAATATGTGAATTTTGCATATTTCCAAACGATTTAATTTTTACGTGAGTTTATTTGTATTATGATTATGCACTGCATGTTGGTCACGAGACATCAGCATATACTTAGCCACTTATAAGCCTGCTTTTATTTCTAGACCGAAGCTCAGAATTTCCATTTAATTCCAATCCCTCCTGATATTCTTGTACTTCATAATGCCGAAATCTAAAGCGAAGCCGAAAAGCATTGGCGTGAAGCAGCGGACTAATTATTAGAAATGATGAACAGAAATCTATGTAGGATGGAACGACCGTGACTTACATTTAAGATAAAATCCAAACACTTACACAGAATCACAGTAAAATCACGATAATATCGGCAGATTTAAGCATCGTTAAGAATTGAGAAATGATTCTACAAAAGGGCTGGAGCGAAGATAAACCAAGTTTATAATACATAGTCTATACATGTAGAGCGCCTTGCACAACATCCGTGAACTAAAAATGTAGCCCAGATCAGACACTACTGGTCTACACTGTTCTCATTCTCTTGTTTATCCGACAATATTGAACTCGTCTCCCCTCCCAGTTGGCTTACACACTCAACAATTGCCCAGGAGACGTCATCAGCAAATACAGGGATCCACAGCCTCTAGCTATAGCGCGTGTAATGGAGAAGTATGCTTCTCAGAATTAAGAGACTTTGTTTCACAACTTGTCTTACCTAAGAGTAAATTGTAATACAGAGGAATTAACTAAATAACACAAAGTGAACATCATATTTAAATATCTAAGGCTTTAATTGTTTCAGAAATCCGGCTATCAGTCAACAAGTCCACAGTTTTCACTACTGGCTGGCTCAAAGATGGTTTAACTATATTCATCAGATCCCTCAAACAAACAAACTCCGTGGTCTGTAGTCCGCAAGCGAACTATGCCGACCGAGCGACCGCCGCTTGTCGGCGAAGTTAGTGCCAAATTTTGCAGATAGAGGAAGTCACGTGGTCAGCGCAACGGATCTCCACAGCCGTTAATGTCGGTTTTCTAGACCGTAGCCGCTATTTCCTTGTAATGGCTCCTCAATTATCCTCACGAGACTGAGTGGACGCCGTTCCAGGCCCACTACTTCTCAGAAAATCTGGTAGCGCAGGGAATCGAACCTCTGGATCTGTAGGCAGGAACTCTGACCACTAGACCTCAGAGGTGGTCATCAGATCCCTCACTAATAATTTTGGTAATATTAAGATGAGTAAGAGCGAGATTGAAAATGAGCAAAGGAAAACAACGTCCCTTTTGTGTTTTATCGTGTGTGAATATATGTGTTTAAATAAACCTTTACAGCTACATAACTTCGTCTGTTGTCATAATAAGACTTTCTGTAGTTTAATGTTTCTTAAGTAATGAAATAATTGGATTGGGTGTGGTATTACGGTGATACTGACATAGTTTGTTAGGATTGTGAAATTAATTAATGTAATGTATCTAGGACCGCCTCTGTGGTCTAGTGGTCAGAGTTCCTAGCTACAAATCCAGGGGTCCTGGGTTCGATTCGCGGCGTTGCCAGATTTTCTGAGAAGCAGTTTGTCTGGAACGGATTCCACTCAGCCTCGTGAGGATAATTGAGGAGCTAGTTCAAGGAAATAGCGGCTTTGGTCCAGAAAACCGAGATTAACGGCCGTGGGGATTCGTTGCGCTGACCACGAGACATCCTCTATCCGCAAAAGTTGGCACTAACTTCGCCGACAAGCTCCGGTCGCTCTGTCGATATAGTTCGTTTGCGGGCTACAAGCCACGGAGTTTGTATTCACCGTTCAAGGACAAGTCTATCCTGACCTAACACCTAATTTTTTTTTAATCAGTTTCAGTAGGTATGAAAATTCAAGAATCTTTATGAAGTATCATTGCCTCCATTCCTATATTTTTCAACGTGGGACAAAATATGAATACATATTATTCGTCACGGAGCCATAAACACGTTATGTTCCACTTCATCCGATTTTCCAAGCATAGTCACATTGGTTCATGAATTAATATGACTCCAATATATGAACATTACTTTCGGCAGCAGAAATGTGGACTTGTTACGTTTATTTTAAACGAATCGAATGGTATCTACACCCTTCCGAAAAGCCTAGGTCTTATTGTATTTATTAGCGCTGATCTTGGCACGCTGTAGATGTTGAGGTCCCTACCTTAGCATTGCTGGTAATTACCACATTAACATCTGCTTCGCAGAAGGCGAGGAGTCAACGGATGTATGACGTCGTGCGCTTCCTCCACCACCCACATATACCTGCCATACTCTCAGGCTATTTTTAACCATAGTGTTGATGAGAATATGTCGGAGAATATGTGCTGAAGTGTCTTATTTATATTGTCACGTGCGTAGGGTGGTACGCGTGACAAGAATGACGGGTTCTATTTCGGATGATTGGATTTATTAGCACCTTGGTCACGGTCTCTCTTAATCACATTTAAATACAGCGCTATCGCTGATTTCGCACATTACAATTCAGTGTTACGCACGTGCGCACGCACACACGCGCACGCACACACACACACACACACACACACACACACTAGTTCTCTCATAGGGAAAAGCGCTTCAAGTCACTCCAAATATTACACATAAATCAATTCTTCTGATCACATAAAATCTTCACAGGCCGACCTTTTGTTCTCTTCTGAGCTCCTGGTTTGAATTCGTTCCTCCAGGTTATGACTGAATTGTCTGTCACTTCATACACTTCTCTTATAAGCCTTCGGCATGGACCACACGGAAAACACAGTCTCTTTTGCTGATACATGTTTGCCGAACCACTGCATAGCAAAGGTCGCGGCGCGGATTCGATAGAAAACCAGTCACAAGACAGCTATCTCGCCAGCCCATTGGCGCGCTGACTGTTGCCTAGCAACGAGCTATAAACATTCGTCCTATTGTTGAGTGCTCTTACGTAAGGTGTTTATCGTGCCATTGCCTAGTTATAAATTTTACAATGTGAATATATATATATATTTATTTATTTATTTACTGCAGCTACCAGCAACCCCGTCTGTATAGCAGTCACATGGAAGGATAATTTGTGCATAATAAATTCAAAAGGATTAGGATGGAAGCAATATTGGCTTAAAATGAGGTGGAACTATTCTCTCGGCTTTCGTCTCGAAGGGTTACGGAAACCCGCGCAAGTACCCAGTCCGGACAGCCGGTGGCTCGGCCGAGGCCCGAACTTCATCACAATTGATACCGCATCAGCTAACTTGCTCGATGTCGTGAGTACCACCAAAAACCCAACTCCATGACAGGCCGATCATCTGGAGATATTGGGTTTTGTCACGATGAACTTCAAATGATTACGGAAATCCGATAATAGGCCTTCTATCATGCAGTTCAGGCCGACTCCCCCCCCTTTCTTGCTCACGCGGAACTCGGCAGATATATTTGAATCGACATAGTTACAAAACAGGTACCAGTGTGATCCGTGGTTTACCAACATTACTTTGACATTTAGGAAAATTTATATTCATGTAAGATATGAGGTTCTCACAGCGGTGGTTATGGAGAGTTCTGTCTTCTGGGACATAACGCTATGTAGTCCGTTGAAAGTCAACCGACGTTTCTGAGGAACATTTTTCCTCCATCTTCAGAATCGAAGAATAAGTCGAATAAGAAACCAACGTTGAAGTACTGCTTTTCAGTTGCTTTCACGTTGATTTCTTGCTCGACATCCTTTGGCCTTGAAGACATGTTCCTCAGAAACGTCGGTTGACTTTCAACAGACTGCATGGCTCTGTATGCCAGAAGATAGAACTCTTCAAGTTTACATTCATTCGTAGGTTTATTGCACGGACATATATGTAGAGATTTGCCATCAAGCCGCTTATACATGCTTCCCACACTCACCTCCCATGTCCCGCAATTTGACAAGTTTCTCGAAGTGCTGAGCCGCGAACCAGTAAATGTCTTTGGGCTGGCGTTTCAGAACCTCACGTGTAAGGCCCTCGAGTGCCGCATCCAATCCTTCAGGCACACTCACTCTCAAGAACAGAGGTCCTTTCGATGTGAGACTCATGACGGGTCACTCTGAAAAGTCAAGTTTAGCATATGAGAATTACTTCACTACAGAGAATAATTCACCCGCAAGCGCAGCATCCTCTCCCAGCCGGCCTCAATGAACTGTCCTTGTTGAGAATTGTTACTAAACTCCCAGGGGTAACGCCAGTTGAAATTTTGCGTCAGCAAACATGTATGGATACCATCATGTCAATAGGCTAACCCGAAAGTACGAGTAAACATGCAAGTAAAGCCATTAGTCCACTATAATTCCATCCACTTCGGACTGATGTTGTAATGTGAAGCATTCTATTTAGAACATAACCTCACACACAAAACACCGAAAATAGTCTGACTGAATCATTTCAGATCCTGTGCGATTGAAGTGTTTCTCATTGCAGGCAGCTAATCATCTGAGGGAATTTCGGAGGACCAATTTCGTGGGCAGCATCATGATAAGGAACGAACATTTGGACATGAAAACATTCCCCGCAATACGCGAATTCGAAGAATTATTTACAATGCCATCAACTAATCTAGAAAGATTTCAATTAATTGAAATTGCTGTAATCCGAATTTCTTGCGGGGAAAGGAGAAGTAGAGTGATTTTGTCCACCCACGGGAACTTTTCTGCACATCTACTATTGCGTACTTCTGAGGCTGCGGAACGACTAAAGATGAACGGTTTTGCAAAGAATTCACGCCAGAAGAGTCACCAAATACTTCCAACGAAATTTTATAATTAACTTCAATGACCGTAAATGAACAACTCAGTATTTTCTGATTTTTTCAACCTATTCAGTCCCCTTGTTTACTGTCACAGTCATCGTCTTCAGCCATCTCTCCATGCAATTCACTGATCAACCGTCAGATCAACCTCTCATCCACTTAACAAACCATCTACCGAGATTTCAATTAGTATTATTATTTATTCTTTCTGTCATCTTAAAACTGTTTAACAGTGTTTAGAATTCACCACATTGACACGATTCTCAATACTCAAAAGCATGAAGAGAGAGACAGCAGGAACTGGCTGCAGACCAGATGCGATTGTCTCCATAGCCATCAATACAGTGTTAAAAGCAAATAGCTTCTCCTGTATTTCACAAGACAGAGGGTACGAATAGCGTTATTTACTTATGTGTGTCATTGTTAGTTAGTCGTTCAGTTATTTAGCTGAGAGAAGTGAGACATTTCCATTTATTCTTAGGGGGAAATGATATTCGATTCATGCGATTTCAACCTGCGCGGTTTTTTTCATACAACTGTCGCCTAAATCGAAATGTACCTTTATTGATATGGCAATTGACATCATAAATACAGAGTGATTCACAAAGTTTTACCCCGGCTTATGGTACATATTCCTGGGGTTATTTCCTGCAAAATTTCCTTATAAATTTGTGGTCGATTTTCAATTGTTACGGAGTAACAATAGATTTTTGAAACGAATCATTGTGAATGCAGCGCTATGCTTCAGCGTGGACGACCATAGGTTCCAGTCAGCTGTGTCAGCAGATAAGGTAGACCGGTTTGAATGTTTCGCGTAAGTAGATAGGCAGAGCGGTTCAAACGCGTGCGACGCATTGTGTTGACGTGCAGGGAGACATTTTTGAAAATCTTTGTAAATCCAGTCATCTTCTAAAGCACTATAGTTTAAAGGAAACAGATTGATAGAAGGGTGTGATATGCAACCATTGGTATGTTTACAGAATGGGATGCTGAAAATAATGTAATTTTGTAACATAAAATCGATGAAAAATGTTGCCCAAAATTAAGAAATTGAAAAAAAAAATGGTTTTAGAATGCTTCTTTCCTAAAACATTAACGATTTAAAAAGTGTTTGTATTGTATGTCTAATTTGTTTTGACTGAAATTTGAAGAAAAAAAAAAGAATTTTCGCCAGTTTTCAAATTATTGTATCTCTTTAATTATGAGTCGGATACCATTAGTATATTAAAATTTTTTGTTCCAAATTACCTCAGGAATGCCCTCCCTAAGTGGGGATAAAACTTCGTGAATCACACTGTATATTCATTCATTCATCAGGAATCTGTCAAGACGACAGGTCCACAGTCTCTTCCAAAACAGTTCCTCCACTTGATGCGATCTAGAGCTTTCTCCTTCAAATGAGAATATCCTCCTGTCCCCAAGGTCATCTAGCATCTTCTTACGTCTTCTTCCTCGTCTTCAGGTCACTTCTATCCGCCCCTCTATCTTTCCTTCAGTAACTTCTTTTAGAAGGCAGATANCTTCCGTCATCTGTTAAGAAGCTACCCAAATATTTAAAACATTTCATATTCTCTAGTTGTTTTTGGTCTATCTTTATGGTGACTGGGGTTGGTTGTCTCGAAATTTTCATTACTTTTGTTTTTTCCATAAATATATATATATACACGTATATTGTCAGTTACTAATGGGTATCAAGCAGTTAGTCGCTGGTTTCCCACCGCGGCGGTCCGGGTTCAAACCCGGGTCTGGTCAAGTGGGATTTGTGGTGGACAAAGTGGCTCTGGGGTAGGTTTTCTCCAAGTTATTCGGTTTCCTCTGCCAATCTTCATCCCACCAAATACTCCATCATAATCACCCGGAGAAGGCTACAATAGGGAAATCAGTGGGCGCCGTGCCGAGTGGACCCAGTTGGAATCCACCCCTCATTATGCGAAATACTAATGAGTAGCTATGCTTGCTATGTAATTAAGTTACCCTTTTGCTCGTATTATTGTGCTTGGCGTGCAATTCAAATTATGAATAAAGCAACAACACATCGGCTGTGAAATTCCTCCACCCCCCCCCCCTTTTTTTGCCAGGTTGCTCGCTAGGCGTCAGTATGCATTCGGAAATTTCTGTCCCCGATCATCTCGACGTAAGTGTTCTTGGTTTTACCCTGTGTCTAAACAATAGCTGAGATGGTTCTCAAGTTCACAGATGTCACTGCATACTCTCGCACAGCCCCCTCTGTTTAAATTAATCATAATTAAACCCCTTTGCTGTAAAGACGACAAAACTATTTTATTACGCAATTTGGCACCAAACATAACTCAAATTTACTATAGGATTCTGACGATAGTGTATAACACACTGATATATTGGGTTTTTGGACTTCATCCATCGTCCTGGTTTTTAAGATAACTAATAAAAACACGACGTTTCGGAAACTGGATCTGTTTCCGTCCTCAGGTGAAGGAAAACACCTATTCTGTTGGGTCCGTNAGTTATCTTAAAAACCAGGACGATGGATGAAGTCCAAAAACCCAATATATCAATAACTCAAATTTGTTTGGCCCCTATCTTCTACTTCTTCCTACTTCTTACTACTTACTACTAGTACTTCTACTTACACCACTTCTGGCCTCTCTAACGTCTTCACTTTCACTCTCATGTGAAGGACGAACAGGTGAAGCCCGGAAGCCTTCTAAGTAAATTATACTTTCCCTTCCCCCTTCAAAATGTAGCATCTCCTGCTTCCACCTTGACTTTCTCTTTCACCTGCTCTTCAACAGGAATGGAATGTCGATAAACAGAACTCACGTTCATCCCGACTGACTTACAGCACAAAAAGAAAATCCATAAATTACAAATTTCATATAATTATTTTACTAACTTGCAGTAAAGACGAATTTTTGTGAAACATGATATTATGTGTTAGTGGCTCTCCAGGTGGTGAAATATGCAACCCGCTTACCGCTTGCTCCGAGCCCTGCGAGAAGTTGAAAAGTCCGTGGCTTCTGGTTTTTGTTTATACATAAAATGTACCTACACATCTTTTGAATAAATAATTTTGCTTTTAAAAATGATTTAATTGTATTCCAGTACTCCTAACGATTGTATATTCCGGACACACCAGTCAATTAATTCGAATAATCGCTATTGCACCGCATTGTTCTAAACACCTTCCCTTTCTCTCCAGCCTTTAAAGGGCTACTGTGTTCCTTCGGCCAGTCGGAGGTCACGCAAAGGCGTAAGTCATAGAATAAACCTTTTCACCGGAAGGTGAAACATATTAAAAATTATTATTTTGAGTTATATCCATAATAAGGCGTACGCTGGGAAATCAAAAAGCAAAGTGATTACTGGTTTGCCTCAAAAGCTATTCTGGCTGCACTGAAAAAGATGGACTATATACGAAATATATTTATATAAACAATAGGAACCGTCTCTCCTTCCCACTTGCAGACTTAGTCTGTTTCCCTCATCTTTCACTAGCGATACATAAGACGTGCACCGAAGAAGAAGAAGAAGAAGAAGAAGATTGCCGTGTGATCCGTGTTTTCTTGTAAGGTCATGTGAGAACCAGTAAAATGGCATTTTTATTAAGTTAAAATTATTGTGTTAATTTAAACAGAAAAATGCATCATTAATAACAAATGTGAAGTTTTGTGATCTGCATGCTGGAGCCTGTACGATTATGATGATTAATCTCTTACATTAAGGAAGGGATGCAGACTGAAAACGTTTGAGAGCAGGGTGTTCAGGAGAATATTTGAACCCAGGAGAGAGGAAGTAAAAGGATCATGAAGTAACGTGCATAATGAGGAGCTTCAAATTTTACATTTCACCAACTCTTAATAGGAGGGCCGCGCCATAGCTCAAGCGATTAGTCTCTGGCTTCCCATCGCGGCGGCCTGGGTTCGATACCGGGTCTGGTCAAGTGGGATTTGTGGTGGACAAAGTGGCGCTGGAGCAGGTTTTCTCCGAGTACTTCGGTTTCCCCTGCCAATCTTCGTTCCACCAATTGCTCCACAATCACCCTCACCTATCATCTGGGGCTGGTACAATAGGCCAGAAGTGGCCGCAGTACAAGGGACTTAGTCCCACCCCACTAGCAATAAAAAAAAGTCTTAATAGGACGACTAAATGATGTAGTGGAGAATGAAAAGGTCACGTCCCATCGATAGGAGTGATGTGGAGTGTGTACAAAATTGTAGTCGTTAAACTTTAAGGGAAGATGCCTTTTGGGACATCTAAGCTTCTGCTGCAGACGGTTAGAACGGAAAGGAATATTAAATAAGTGAGATATAAAGGTGGACGCGCCATAGCTCAAGCGGTTAGTCGCTGGTTTCCCACCGTGGCGGCCCGGGTTCGATCCCGGGTCTGGTCAAGTGGGATTTGTGGTGGACAAAGTGGCGCTGGGGCGGGTTTTCTCCGAGTACTTCGGTTTTCCCTGCCGATCTTCATTCCACCAAATTCTCCATCATCATAATCACCCGGGGCAGGCTACAATAGGCCAATCAGTGGCCTCCGTGCCGAGTGGACCCAGTTGGACTCCACCCCCCACTAAGCGAATTAAAAAAGAGATATAAAGGTGCTTACATAATTCATGTGGGTCAGAATAATTAGAAATAGTCTCTTACGAACACGACAATAAATCTTGCAGGTAAATAAAAAGCGAGGAACTTTTTGACCAACTGACTTAATTAATTAGTTAATTAGCTACTAATTTTATCTGTCTATAGCTGCGCTACACGTATACTACACAACATGCACGCCAACTGCAGAGAATAAAGATTAATGTTGTACTTTTAGCATCCTGTTGCACTAATACTGTTGTCTTCTTAAAAGTAACACGTATGTTCGTGTTTCATATATTTTATTGCATGTTTCGACCTCACTCGGTCATCTTCATGTGTACATACATTGCTGAAGTTTTTGCACAGCCCATTCACATGCGACGTACTAGGATGACAGTGCAACAATTTTAGCAACAGTATGTACACGTGATGGTGGCCGAGTGAATGCGTTTAAGATTGTGGTTACAAATGTATACAAAAGGCAAAAATAAAAATTCAATTGTTGATATTCAATTGTTTTCCTGAAAGACTCACTGAAAATATTGTAGCTTGTACAGCCGTTGCTGTGCAATGACTTCGAGATAGGCGAATAAACAACGATGTTATGCATCCTGTTTCGAGGCAACGGATCGGTAAACACGTTCCCGCTGCAACGAATACGCACGCAACGATAGAGTTACTGTTGGAAACGGTGTTTTCTACTCGGTCCTTGCAAAGGAGTTACAAGGAAGTCAATTTGGGTAACCCAATTAGTTCAGATCTGAGTTCTGCAAGAGAGGCTGAGAAGAGGCGGTGATATAGTTCAGTTGATAGCGCAGTTTTGGAGTGTTCACCAGCTGGCAACGGCGTGACCACAGTAGCTGAAGAATCTACATTGTTAAGAATCGTTACCAGGAACGATCACTGAAAACAGGCAGAGAAGACTCAGCGTGTAGTGATTTATAGTGTGGAAATCAGCAATAGCACTGTAATTACTTGTAGTTCCGAATGGCGTGTATAAGTGGTCCATAAATCCATTCACCAATTTATATCCCGTCTGTAGTTACTCAAATCATGATATATTTTTTTTATCTGTATCAGAAATTTTTCTGTTGTATAAATTGTAGCAAAGATAAAAATCGTTGCGTATTATATTCACGTTTCCTTATCCATATCTGTCCAAAGTCGAACACGGTACGTTTTAACGACTTCAGGGACTACAATACTGGGTACAGGGAGCGATTCCTTCTTGACTCTTGTCACCTATCTGCGATTCAGTAAGCATGTTAACGATATGGTACTTTTAAATTGAAAAATAAAAAAAAAAATCCTAGAATTCTGTCTCCATAGTAACTTGTCATTTTGGTCCCTTCAGTTTTTTGTTCTGCTGGTAAGAATGCCCTTTGATATTACATTATTTGACATTTAGCTTCTGGGCCGTATTCTGTGATTAATAAACCAGATGATGACAGATGGAGACTGGTACTATATAATTTATTTTACTCTTCATCAACCAGTGTTTTCATTAGTTCACTAGACACTGCAAGTGAACCAATACGAAGGTAAACTCTTTGGGCATATTAAATAGTTCGGTAAAAATTCGACTTATAACACTTCTGTTAGTGATTATGCCTGACTTTGTAAATTAGTATGAACTTAATGGTTTATTTATAATTTGGGAGTTATAACAATAACAGTTATAAAGAGCAATAATCCAGATCCTCAGCATCTGAGGCAATGTGATTTTGTAATTTTTAATTGTTGTTAAGTACAATATCGTAGTGTCACCTTGCTATGTTCAAATAGTGGTATTATTTAGGCTTAAGAGAACTTACCAAGTAGCCAGCACTATAGAAGCAGATAAAATCCTGTTTGGGTGAAATTTCAGTACTGTGAAGCTAGGCACCACTTCGGAATTTCTTACCTGTGTCCGTGACTCGGGGCTCACCGGTTAGCAAGTCACGGCCGAACAAGCCAACCTTGGTGCGAGTGTCAGCGTATCGATCAGCATTTTACGATATTCTGCTACGAACAAAAAATAACCTAATTTTACTTCAGGAATGGAAAGGGGACAGTGAGCCAGGTGCTTGAATTTCAGTCAGTATTCGTGACAAGGAAATGGAATAGCTCGCAGATGGCATCAACGATTTCAGGTCATCGATAAGCAACGGTGGCGTCATTAAAATTCCTTGAGCAGACAGCAGACCGTAGTTTCCTGTGTGATGTATATTTAGTGAAATATTTTCACCTTATTTCATGGTTTGAAGGGCCGTGACGTACCTTAGACAGTCGGACGCCAACTGCTCTCTAGTGAAGCTAGATTTGAATCACAAACCAAATGCGTATATGAACAGCATTGTCATAACGGTAATGAGACAAATTTTATTGACTACTTGGGCTTTCCCATGGCAGTCACCGTTTTGCATTCACCCACAATAGCGTGCGACAGGTGACCCAGTCCAGCGCGATATTAAACGTTGGCTAGAGTTTTCAGCTTATTTATTTTTGTATGGTAAGTAGTTGTAGGCGAATGTCTCCCTAAAAAGGTTCATAGTTCTTCCGCAGGCTAAAGAAATCGCCACTCTTAAGAAAAAGATTCATTAACATTTTTAAAATGTCAAAATCCTGATTCACTTAAATCCAGTCTATCGTTCCACACTCATTTCCTCAGATTTGTTTTAACATTACCATCTCATCTACGCCCAAGTCTTCCAAGTGGTCTGTTGCTTTGAAGCCATAATATTGTATACATTTCTAATCTTCCCATGAGTGCTATATTCCCATCAGCCTGTTCCACCTTGACTTCCCATCCTAACAATATTATGTGCAAAGTACAAACTATGAAGCTTCCCATTATGTATTTTAGAGAATAGAATAGATTGAAATACAGTATAGTTCAATAGAACAAAACATGAGAGTAATTTAATGTCACAATAGAAGTTCGTTAAAACTCTGTGGTCAGTAATTATACAAAGAAGGGCGTATCACATATGTGTTGTACACGAATGAATTCCAGCATAGTATTTGACGATTATTATGAAGACAACGGCAAGTCAAGGCGGGAACAGAACCAGCAGCCGAAACTCTGTACGAATGTATGTTTCAAATAAGCCTATACCTCAGACAATAGGTAATATTCTGTATAATATCGATATACTGAATAAACAGGACCAAACAACTGATAGGTATTTTTGTAATTTCCTAACTTAATTAAAGTAAGTAGGTAAGTATGTAAGTAAAGGTATCCCTGTAACATGCCGTGGAGGCCCATAGGGTTGTGAGACTTAAGGGTCCCACATTATCTAAACAATCGGTTCAAAGATGGCGGTAAGATTGTTAGCCTTACGCGCCGGCCGCGCTTTACTCCCCAGTAAAATTAATTAATTCCTGGTACTCATTTCTGTTAGAGGCTGAGTCAACTCCAGGGTCATTGTGCGGATGAAAGGATTAGGTCAATTGAAAAAAATTCAATGACCCCATCGGGATTTGAACCCACGACCTTACGGCTTGTAGCATAGTCCCTCAACCAACTAAGCTACCGCGTTAAAGAACATGTAAATTCATTCTTGTTTAAAATGGAAATTTTGATCTTAAAAAAAACGAAAACAGCATTTTTTTTTATATTATTGCTTCCAAAATTTAAAATATTTTTTTTTAATAAAACAGTTGAAATAGTCTTCAGGATTTTGATAATCTTGAAGAACTATATCTTCTGAGACATAAATCCGTGTAGCCCGGTGAAAGCCAATATACTCATCCGAGAGGTCGGTTGACTTTTATCGGACTGCATTGTGTTATGTCCTTGAAGATATAAATCTTCACAGCTACCATTGTGTAAACCTCAAAAACTATACAGTGGGAATTTTATTAATTTTAAAGCATTCAACATTTTCAAACTTCAAAATTTTTAAAAAATAAAAAACTTAGATAATTTTGCAAAATAAAAAACTCGAATACTTTCTACCACTTCATAATTTGGACAACTTCGAACATGTACAATAAGTTGATATTCTCGGAAATTAGCGACTACTTGTAACTTTAAAATTTAAAAAAAAATTGCAGAATTTCTAAAATTTCGAAACATCGGGAATTTACAAAAATTTAAAAGGATGCGATTGTTTAACTCCTAAAACTGTTAGAAATTTAAAAAGAACAAAACTTGAAACTGTTTTATAATTGTCGAAAATTTAAAAAAATTTGACAAGTTTAGATAATTTGAAAATCCCCAAAATGTTCAGAATTTAAAAAATTATAAGATTCCGAAATTTTATGTCGTAAATTTTCCAAACCCTCAAGAACATAAAAATTACAGAAAATTAAAAATATGTACCTTTCGAAAATATAGACAATATTATAAATTTAAAACATTTTATAGACCACTGCAATGAGCAGGTGGGTGTGGCGTGCTCCCGTGCACCGTAACCAAACGTAGCATCACTTAAGACAGAGTGACCAAGCTCGGCCCGAATGCGTAGGCGAAAACTCAGTGGTCTTCTGGGCCAACATTAAATAATCTAAACCAATCCGCCAAGTTTTCCCTGATAGCTTAGGTGAATGCGCAGCGGCCTGGTGGGCCAATCTAACCTAACGTAACCTAGCCTAAGCTAACGCAGCCTGACCAAGATCTCCTCGAATGAGCAAGTGGATGTTCAATTGTCTATTACGCCAGCCTTACGCAAAGGAACCAATGCAATCTGATCAAGCACTGTCCGAGTGTTCAAGTGATGGAATGAGAATTGGTTTGGGAAGCCGAAGTATTCGGAGGAAACCTGTCCCAGTGACATTTTGTCCACCACAAATCCCATATGACTTGACCTGGGATCGAACCTCGGGCCTCCGTGGTGGGAAGCCTGCGACTAACTGCCTGAGTTATGACACGGCCCTAGACAAAGCTCTGCCTGAATGAGCAAGTTTGATACGCCAACTTAATCAAGCCTTACTCCATCAGAGCAGTATGTTTCAACGCACAAGTGAATGTTTAGTGATCTGATGCATGAAACTAACCTATCATAACCTAACCTGATCTGGCCCAGGTCTGCTCGATTGCGTAGTCTGAAGCGTCAAATTAACGTAACATCACCTAACCAGTCCTAAACCAACCCGACCGAGCGCAGTCCGAATAGGTCCGAATTCACAGTCCGGTGACTGAGTTCGAGGATGCGTAGTTGTCTGGCAGTCCAACGACCTACACGCCGCACACGACCCGTACCAAAATGACCAAGTTCTGCCCGAACGTGCCCGAATGCATAGGTAGATGCGCAGTTGTCTAATGCGCCTTCTTGCCGTAACATAACCTAATTCAGCAGCTTCAGCACCGTTCAGCACTGTTTGCATAGCGTCCGAATTCGGACCGTATACATAAAATGCTGAGAGGACTTGTGTCATTTGTTCGTGTAAAAGTGTGATACTCACCTACTGTGCCTCTTCTTTTCTTAACCTCTCCCAAAATTCTTATACGTAATAAGTTTAGTTTCTACATCGGATATTACGTGTTGTTTAATTATTTAAGCACATGAATAACTTTACTTGTTTTTACACAAAACAACGGAATAAATTCATTTGCTGTATAATTTGCAAAAGTTGTGCACGTACTCGTTTGTCTGTGTAAAAAGATTATGAGACTGCCAATTGTAAGTGGTATAGTTTGAGGAGTACAGTAATTCTTTACTCTTTAGCTATAATGCTCTTGTATAAAATTTATTGCATTGTCTATGAGCAGTACATTAGATTGAGTTTTGCTAACGACATCGCTGACAACCAGGCACAGTTAACGCCTTATCTGAAACCCACGAAAGTAGCTATATGCTGAACGCAGATAATTGACGTCCGTGAAAGAATTTGTGTATTGTAGGTTACTGTATCAGAATGCCGAAGGAAAACTCATTGGATTATGAAATTCAGGTACTGTACGATATTATATTCTATTAACACATTTAATCAATGTGGTAGCGGTATGAGAAACCAAATTTTATATCAAATTTGTAATAATAAAACTGAAAACACTGTACTCTATATACACTGAAGTGCCAAAAGTCATGGATAGGTACCTAGTATCATGTAGGACCCCCTCTAGCCTGGCGAAGTGCAGCAACTCGACGTGGCATCGATTCCACAAGTGGACAGAAGACCTCTGGAGAGATGTTAAGCTATGCCATCTGGATAGCAGCCCACAGCTCCCTGGTATTTGTAGGTGCAGGATTTTGGGTGCGAATGAACCTCTCCACCACGTCCCATAAATGCTTGATTGGGTTCATGTTGGGCGAACATGATGGCCACACCATTCGTCGGAACTCTCCAGAATGCTCCTTGAATCAATTCTGGACAACTCCGGCCCGATGACACGGTGCATTGTCCTGCTGGAATAACCCATCCTTTTGGGGGTACATGGAAGTCCATGAAGGGCTGCAAATGGTCACCAAGCAGTGTAACGTAGCAGTCACCTGTCAATGACGTGTTTAGGTGGACGAGTGGACCCAACTCATGCCACGTGAACACTCCCCACACCAGTATGAAACCACCACCAGCCTGCATGGTGCATTGTTGACAGCTGGGGTCCACGGCCTCATGGGGTCTGCGCCACACCCTAACCCTACCATCCGCCCGAAACAACTGGTACCGTGACTCATCGGACCACTCCACATGTTGCCAATCCTCCAGGGTCCAATTAGCAACATCACAAGCCCAGGTGAGACGCTGTGCCCGGTGTCGTGGTGTTAACAGAGGCACTCTGGTTGGTCTTCTACTCCCATATCCCATGGAAGCTAAAGAACGCTGCACTGACCTGCTGGATATGCTTCTGGTACCTCCTGTATTGAATGTGGATGTGATTTCAGCCAGTGTCGCTTGTCTGATACCATGGACAATTCTAGCTAAACACCCCTGGTCACGATCATTAAGCACCCGTGGTCAGCCACTGCGCTGTCCATGGTGGGTGGAAATGCCTTCCCCATCTGCCTGGCACCCACTATCATGCCCCGTTCAAACTCCGATAATTCACGTCGGCTTGCCATGAGCAGACTGGCTGGTGTTTAACCTGACTCATGAGAGAACACCTCACAGCTGATACTGCTCTGGGCATTCCCAAGCCGTCAAGGGACGGTGGCACCACTTAAAAATAAATTTACGTATTGCTATCCCATGACTTTTGGCACTTGAGTGTATATGAGTCCAAGAAAATTGCCATCATATTGTAATTATTACAGGATAGTTTCTACAAGCCAATCATAGCCTCTTTCAAATTATATTTTTGAGGTATCTTTCATATCCTGTGGCTTATGTATATATTCTGTGTTCACATTTTATGGATTGCCCATAAAATATCGGGTCAATTTATAATTGGTTTGGAATTGGGTTTTCCTTACAGTTAGCAATCCTAACATGTCATTTTTGTCCTAACTATGTCCCCTGACTTGTCAGTAAGTCAGAGTTTTAGGTATGAATTACAAGCATAAATCCATTTTACTCAAAGTAAATAACTGATCAGTGTAATAAAGTTACACCTATTGTGTTTTTGTTTTCAGCTTCCCTTTGGGCCACCTCCAGTGTTGCCAGATGTTGAGAAGCAATTGAAGGAATACTTACTGTGCCCTGACCATCTCCCAATTCATGATTATAAACAGGCTCAAAAGTATTGGCCCAGAGAACCAAATCCCAAGTCTCTTTATCACTTTGATGTTGCACCTTTGGGTACCACACTAAAGGTTTGTTTACCCGTAACATTAGTTACAGGCTTGTCTACATAGTCTGTCCTGTTCCACCTTCACCCATTTCTGCCCCATAATGTCTTGCAACATGCAGTGCTTGTATACAGCTTTGGAATTAACATTATTGGTTGCACACAAGTTCCCCTGTCGTGTTGGTAATCAGCATAGTCTGCATACTTTCATCAATTTGGGTCTTTACTCCATCACTGTATTTTTGTAATTTATAGTAATTACAACAAAACACAGGGTGCCCACAGATAAGATGGAGATACCAACAAGCTCTTCAGAGGGATGGAACAGATCAAACATGGCCTCATCCATGACAGTGGGGATGATAGTAATTACAGTTTGCCATGAATTTATTCCTAACAAGCGTGGCACATACTGTGGTTATAGCTTACTTCACATAGACGTAAATAGAGAGAACTGAATGTATATGCATGGCTCTTCACCAGAGTGCAAGACAAAATCATGAAATAAAGACAGCTAATAAAATCTTCAAAAATATGGTAAAGTGAAAGTAATGTGAATGACACTGTCATGAAGAAATTAAAAGCATAGACTGAAGTAAGGGGAATGTTTGCTACCGTTTAATTCAGAGTCTTTTATCTTTTTGTCTCCTGTGTAGGAAAACAAAGATTAAACTATATGTAGCTATACTTGTACCCATTGTTTTGTACAGATATGAAGTTTGTTGCTCAGAGGGAAGAACATAAATCACATCTCAATTATCATCCCATTATGTATTAATTATAGCTTCCCATAATGATCGAAGTCCTACTGAGTACTTCTGATTCAGTAATATATACGAAGGGGGACCCAAAAATAACCGGAACCGACCTGTTGCGCGCGCATGCTTTGTAGTTACGAGTTGTGCTGCTAGGTGGTGTTAGCTGGGGGTCTCCCGCGACTGTTAGTGAGCTGGCGTCAGTCTGAGTTAAGTGGTTTGTCTGTGGTGCTCTGTTGTGTGCGTTCCTGTTTCAACCCTTTGGCGATTAGTGAGATGGCCGACCAGAAGGAACAAAGAGTGTGCGTGAAATT
>NW_019725423.1:266375-280344 GCF_002891405.2 Cryptotermes secundus
ACGCACACTCTTTGTTCCTTCTGGTCGGCCATCTCACTAATCGCCAAAGTGTTGAAACAGGAACGCACACAACAGAGCACCACAGACAAACCACTTAACTCAGACTGACTCCAGCTCACTAACAGTCGCGGGAGACCCCCAGCTAACATCACCTAGCAGCACAACTCGTAACTACAAAGCATGCGCGCGCAACAGGTCGGTTCCAGTTATTTTTGGGTACCCCCTCGTATTAGTAATGCTTTTCTGTAAACTGTACGTCTTCTCAGCCTTGTGAAAATTTGTTATGTTATTTGGTTACATTTTGCACTGACTTGTGACCATTGAAGAAGCATTGCTTTCTTCTATTGAAAGATATTTGTCTCACTGGGTACAAGTAGCACAACAGTATTAAGTAATAATTAAATTATCAGGGTTGAATGCAGTGTGGATAGCGGGTATATGCTACTTGTTCCCTACATTACCTTGGATAATCAGGATTTCATTGTACAGTGGTATGTTTGAGAACAGGATGCTGAGGAGGATATCTCTACAGGAGAGGGAGGAAGTGGCAGGAGACAGAGCGGAGTTCCTTAATGAGGAGCATTGTAATTTCTACTCTTCGGCTAGTATTATGAGGGTGACTAAATCGAGGAAGATGAAGTAGGCAAAACATGTAGCACGCATGGGAGAGATGAGAAATGCATACAAAATGTCATCACGAAAACTTGAAGATGATAGACCACTTGGAAGACCTAGGCGTTACACTAAAGTGCTTCTCACAGGAGTGGTTTGACTGTGTGGACTGAATTTATTTGGCTCAGGACAGGGACCAGTGATTCGGTCATGTGAATACGAGATTGACCCTTTGGGTTCCGTTAAAGGTGGAGTATTTCTTAAGTAGCTGAGTGGCTGTAGGCTTCTCAAGGACTGTGGTCCACGGAGTTAATGTTAATGTTTCTTCTTAATGGAAGATGCAGGAGAAGTGTAACAACACAAACCAAAGTGGTTCTAGATTAAAACAGATATTGTGCATTACTTTGTAAACAGACTTGCTGTAATGATTTTTAGATGTTTTAACAAATCAGTGTACAACTTAGTATTAGTTAAAAGATATAATATTTATACCTATGACAGTGTAATAGTAATTTCAATTTGTGTTGATAATATCCTTTTGAAAATGGTCGTTTTGATGGAAAAAATGTAAAGGATGAAAAATTAAAAACAACTTTTATCAATGACACTGAACAGTGGTTAAAAATCTTATATTTATTTAAAGCTGTTTGTATCCTTATTTCGGTCTTGACAGAACAAAGTTTGCTGCAGTTGTGAACAGTGTTCATTTTACATCACCCATGACTGCCTCAGTCATATAATTTTCTATGAATGTTTTCTTATGTAAATTTGAAAAGAGACGAAGCTTAACATGTACTGGTTAAACATGAGATATAGTGGGAAATCTTGAGCAAGACAGATTATTTTAGCTGAAGAATGATCAAGTTCTGATTGTATTTAGTAATGGTGTACAATTGCTTGCTTGCTTGCTTGCTTGCTTCATTGATTACATCTCTGTGAGGTGATTCATCTACACTGATAGTTCACAACTATTGAAAGACACATCAGACAGTTCACTTCAAAATGTGAAGTAAACTTTAAATTAATTATGTAGAAAGGAATGAGATGTGCACACAATTCCAAAAGGTAAAACAAAACCAGTTAAGCAGGAAATGGTCATGGTCTCTTTCATGGTACTGCCATATTATTATGGTTGTGGTGTTTGTCATTGTACCATCTTGTTATTGTCCTGTAAATACTGAGAAAAGCATGACTGGTCATTGGCTTGGACCCAAATCATATGACCCCCACAGTACAAGTGGAAAACATCTCTGTGGAGTAGTATATCCAATTTTGTGTCACTTTGTGCTATTCACGTAAGAGTTGATAAAGTTTGAAATGCTTGCATTTGTAGGTAGATCGAGATCCCACAACAGGGAAACTTCTCCGGTTTCGGGAAGTAGCTGTAGATGATATTGGACACACAGCAAAGAACTCCATGTCTTTGCTGCGAGCTCCTGGACTGGCAAGTGAAGCAGTAAGAGGCAGTTCTACCAACTATCCATTCTGGCCAGGAGGTTTTACTGAACTGTTACTACAGGATGAAAATGAAAATGAAAATGGAGATGCTGAAATAGATTTTGTAAATAGTAAGTTCTGTTTCGATGGGCTCTGAAGATCAAATCCAGATTTCAGACAGTGCATATAACTGACAAGTATAAGCATATATAAAGAAGTCATACTGTGTTATTGGCGTGCTCCAAGCTTGAAGAGAGAAGTACAGTGGCATGTAGTAGTAGAGGAACTAACACAAGGGTTCTTTCATTGTTAACAGGTAACAAGAAGAAAGCATATGAATATGTTGTTTGATTAATCTGTACTAAGTAATTTTATAATAATTTGTGAGTGCATATGTGTGTATGCATCTTATGTACAGCAGGGTACAGTGTACACATCTTATGTAAAGCAGGTGCTTTTTGAATTACACTAAGAATAGGGATGTTAGACCCTGCTTTGGAACTCTGTACAAAGTTATAAATAATTGAGGTTACAGCTAAAGTTAGCAGACTAGCTAAAATAGGAAAACTGATGAATTATGTTATTTATAGGACTCAAATTTCATGATGTCATTATACCAAAACCAACTGCGATCTATACTGTTTTATAAGGAATGAAGGATTTTGGTCTCAGTTTAGTTGATCTGTCATAACTGTATGCTAACAGTAAAGGAAATGAATACCAATTTTTTATTTTCCACTTGCATAATGAATGACGTTCCTTTCATTCAGTGGTATCATAAAGAAACTTATATACAGATTATGATCTTATAAAATGATGTAGAGATGGGAAGAAAATGTAGCTAATGTGGGATAATTGGTAAAAATATATCAAATATAAGTCCAAAACCCAGAAGAGAGGAGACCTCTTGGGGACCTATGCATAAATACTAGGATGTATTGCCAAAGAAATGGGTGTAAAGGTGTGTTCTGCATTCATGTTACGCGGGATATGGACCAGTGGTGAGCTCTTGTGATCACTATTGAACCTTCAGGTACAGTAAAAGGCAGGGAATATCTAGGTCTATGATGGTCTTGTCTGCTTACAAATCCTTGCATTTTGCTTTTGAAGGTCGAGGATACACACAGCAGAGGCTACTGCCAAGAGTTGGCTGGATATACAGTGCGTACAATCAAGTGCGCGCCGCGGCTGCAATTTGCTGTGAGTCATACCACCGCAGAACGNTCAAAATTTCTGTAAACATTTTCATCTGACACCTGCAGTCACCTCCAGTTTAAATATCTGACGGTTGAGGTTAACCTTTTTGTTAGTTTTATACTGATTATATATAGCAGTTTACTTTGACTTACTTTATTCATTTTATACAATAATACATTAAACACAGGACATTATGGCATCTTAACATTGATTGATGATGCTTAACCATTCGATGACACATTAGGGACTGGAGATCAGGAGTCTTTTTTTACTTATGTAGCTAGTTATTTGGCTATGCCATTAACACAGACATCTAGTGTGGAGCCCTCAAAGTCTCCCAAAATTTAGCTGGGGTCCTCCAATGTGAAAAGTATGTGTGGCCCAGGATTAGTGTACCTTAAGGTGAGTCTTCCATGTTCATTCAGAGCTATACATCTGTTGAAAAATAAAATAAAATTTATACTTAACAAATTAAAATGAATATGGTATGAACCTAATTTTGTCAGTGGCATTTCTTTCAGTGTTGATGATGTAAAGTAACAGTCTCACTATGCTAATGACTGGACACTTCACAATTACAATAATTATGTCAGTGTGAGCCAGGCCATTTCAGCCCTCTATTCTGGTAGGAGATCCTCCTTTCCATTAATGTCCGGTGGAAAATACTATTCCCAATTTAAACTGTCTCATGTCTTGTTGTTTATTTCCATATTTATTAACAGTACCACCTGGTTTTGAGAGAGGAATTAAATTAAAAGCAGATGGAAAGACACCACTTGAAGAAAAGAAAGAACAGGAACCACTCAGTTCAGATGCTGAATCTTCAGCGCCAGAAGTAATATTGGAAGAGAAAGTGGATTCAGCAGTTATAAATTTAATGTCCTTAATTAAGCAGGAAGAGGATTTACTTGGACTGTGGCAGGAAGAAACAAAAGAAGATGAAACGAAGCAGACAGGAAAAATTTCGTTACAGAATCTGGAAGTGGATATTGATGCTGATGTAGCAGAAGTAGTTCCTAAGGTGCAGTAACCATTCTTTATGAGAGTAATGCATTTAAATGGTAGTAAGGCTGATTCACGAGAAGTTATTTAAGGCATACAATTCACTTAATGAAGGCAACTGTGTTTAAATTCCTGGCAAGGGCAGGGATTTTACTCTTTACCTTGGTGTCCAGACCATCTCTAGGTAATACCAAGCCTCCCATTCCAGTTTGTACCTTTTCTCCGTGGATAAAGCAGACTGAATGTGAAGCTGAGTAATAGTTACTAGTGGCACACAATATGGGTGATGACCTTGAACACGCAAGTTATGTTCAGACAAGCAAAGAATTCTCTTCAGCACTGAACTAAGGTCTGAAACCTTTGCGGAAATTGAATTTTCTTGCATAAAATGTGGGTAATCCTTAAACAGGGAAACCTGAGTCAAAGAAAGTATTATTTTAGTTATAAGGAGCTTTGATTGGGACCACAAAAGCTAGCCTGAAATGGGGGAACCTAAAATAAGGGGTTTCATTGTAATTTGAATTACAACGGACAGTAAAGGAAAATAAAGCCTTTTTCTGTTGCAGAAGGCAGTTCCTGTAATTGTGTGGGCAGATTGGCAGTGCTTCAGAGTTTTGTCTGTAGTAGATCTGATTCTCATTCACTTTCAAAACACAATTATCTTACCTTTGCTTTGCTGTTAAGATGTTTGCAGAAATCTTACTTTTATAATACTAGGGATCTGTCTTGGGAATAATGTGAGCTGACCTCTCAGATTTTATGTATAATATGGCTACAGATCCAGAGCGCCAGGTTCAATTTCTGGCGCTACCAGATTTTTTCAGAGTAGTGGGTCTGGAACGGTGTCCACTCAACCTCGTGATGATAATTGAGGAGCTAAGTCAAGGAAATAGTGGCTCCGGCCTAGAAAACCGAAATTAATGGCCATGGGGATTCATTGTGCTGATCACACGACACCCTCTATCCGCAAAAGTTGCCACTAAACTTTGCTGACAAGCAGCAGTCGCTTGGTCGGTATGGTTCGCTTCTGGACTGAAATCACAGAGGTTTTTTTTTTTTAATATGGTCTGTATAGAAATGGGCTTGAAGAATAGAATTTTCTGATAACGTTGGTTGCAAATTGAAATCAGGTTTTACAGAGAGAATAACATCTTAAGATATTTGGAGACCATTGTAACAGATTCCAAAATTTTGTTTATTAGTGGTTTACATTGTCACGTGATAGAGTGACTATAGATACATTTTGCAGTGTTAACTCAGTTCATTGCACACTTTGATACAGTGCATGACTACACTTTACAATTTACTATTACACACATAGAGCGGTGTTCATAGTTACATCTTCTCTGCCGTTGCTTGGTAGGAGCTTCCAACTGTGGATGTTCCCCTTCCTTTGTGTTCCCGAACTGTTCCTGGCCTCAGCTACCAGTTTCTAACAGCAACAGCTCACAATGACTGAACCCCAGTATAAAAAACTGGTCCTGGTTATAATACCTTGGCACAGACCATGTAGAAAATGTCTCTTCTATTGTTGCTGTATTCTCTCACCATGGAAACATGCTCGTTTGTGGAGGCATTACTTAGCAATGGCTGTTATATGGTGGGTTGTTTAACTGTTGTTGCCTAGCAGCAGGTCCAAATGCCACAGTATTTTAATTTATCACAGCTTATTTCCATCCCAGTTAACCCTTTATGTGTTCAGAGTGTCTGATGGATATCACCATAGTTCTTTGTTTTATCTTCTGGTGTGTGATTTTGTAACTCTATGACATTGCTGATATTCATGGAGGAAGTTTCTCTTTTGTATATGCAAATCATTATTTTTGTTTCTAAACATTTAAATTAACATTTTTTATTTTACCATATTTGTGCTGCCATATTTTTTTTTGGGGGGGGGAGGAGGTGAAACATTAGATATTCTTATAAGTTAAGTTGTTGCAGATGTCTGTGGAATTAACCATTTAGTCCACTGGTTATATGTACCACCTGCTTTAACATACTAAAACTGCATGCTGCCCACCTCACAATAAAGAGTGGTTGTTTCCCTAAACAGCATTAGCTGGTTGGTGCTTGTGGCAGAGACATGTTTCCTGTGAGACGCAAACTGAATTCTTGTATATTATGTACAAGAAATTCAGTCTTTAGAGTCTTAACATTCCTGTGGCCAAAGTAATGCATATACACGGGAACATATTTTATCTTTTGCCATATTGTTTTAATAACTTACTGGACTCCTCTACAGGAAACTTTTTTCTTTTCTGCAGGAAGATATTATTCCTGTCCTAAAGATCACAGAGTCAGCTCCCCTGAAGCGTCAGACACAATTACAGTGGGCCGAAGAGTTGGATATATCTTGTCCTGTCACAGATTTTGAAAAGAAAGTACCCACTATGGCAAAGACATGGTCATTTGAACTAGACACTTTTCAGAAAAAGGTTAGTTATTAGTAACAGTTCAGTCCTTAGTATGGTTGACATGTGGTATATTTTTGTCTTTGGTTAGTTCAAGATGGTATTTTAGGTGAACTTATGGAATTTGGTATGCTAACAATTTATAAATAAATCTACAGTTTATGAAACTTTGTGTTAAGTATATTTGGTATGGTGAGACCTCAATTGTTGCAAACAGTATATGGTGCCAATTTTAAAGTAATGCCAACAGTTATTACATATTCTGAAGAGAAATGTGAGACAAAATGACAAAAAACAGTCACTGAGCCAAAATTTTATCAGAAATGCATTTTGTATACCTAAAACAGATGATATGAAAAGGTGGAAGAACGTTGTGTTCGTACCAGGGACCTGTAATGCCTAAGAATTTTGTCTGGACATGTAATAAAATTACTTTTTTGAAAAAATTTTTATTACAGAAGTGTGATTTGGACCAAGTTTTTCATCAAATTCTAATATAGCAGCAACAAGTATGACATGCCATACTTATGTTTGTGTATGTACACACTATAGTGTTAAAATTAAATTTTATACATTTTTTATTTCTGAAAAATGAAGTAGTAATATGACATGGGAAGAGTAAGGGTCTTTATATGTAGAAATAACACCAGCTTTATTAAATGTAGGGCCCTGAAATTAAGGTTGTGAAGGATTTATGAAGTGAACTGTAACTTTGTTAAGGCCAAAATTGACAACTAGAAACTATCAATGTGGTGATTAATCAACACATTACAGCTGATTTAAGGTAATGTTATATATATGAACTTGTGAAATTTGATATGGCACCAGGTTGTAAAGTCTGCGTTTTAGAAACTTTTATGTTAGAACCAATATAACTATGAATTTTTGAGGTTGTATGTGACAGTTTCTAGGTGCTGATAATTTATTGTAGCTGAACCTTTAACCTTTAAGAGAGACCATTTAAATTCTGGTAATGGCAGCAGGCTGGAGTTAATGTAAATGCCCGCCATTGTAGAGTATTAAAAATTGTAAGCATGTTACTGAAAATGCTGTGATTTCTACAATTTTCGTGATAAACAAACAAAATAAACACTGCTTTTATCTAGAAAGAATATAGAATCAGATATTGTAATTTACAGATTTTAACCTTTAACCCTTTGACGTGGTCATTTAAATTCCGCGGCCGCGGCTCCTGCGGTAATATATTCAGCCGGCCATTTAAATTTTGCTCGAAAATTATTTATTCATCATTGTTCTTAAATTCTATGAGATAGGAACATGAAACTTTCACTAAAATGATCTTAAAAGGTGGTTTTATAACCTTACCTTATAATATGAACCCCCTTTATATCTTCAATGGAAGCAGGTTGTTTAGTATTTGAGCAGTGAATGGTACGCCTTGAAGGATGAAACTTTCACTAAAATGATCTTAAAAGATGGTTTTATAACCTTGCCTTATAATATGAGCACCCGGTATCTCGGCTATGTAAGCAGGTGACGCCTTGAAGCATTAGTCTAAACACAGCGCTGGCTCACATTCACCAAACCAATACTGCGTATCTTTACTTTTGCTTTTTTTTTTCTAACCACACTTCTGTGCGGCCCTGCCTTCTTCCCCGTGGGGGGAATACAAGTGGAAATGTCCCTCCGTGAGTCGTATATTTTGACAGATTAGCTGCAGTAAATTCAACCTTTGTGTTATCATAAGAAGGGTTTGGTGCTTCTGCGTTTCAGATTCCAACCTTTTCGGCTCCCCAGATGTCGTAGGGGTGACCACAGAATTCATGAATTTATTATAAGAACTGGCTGGTATATAGAGGACGAAAGCAGAGCTTAGCTGGCTAAAAAAAAATAGTTATGGTCATCCCTCGAAACGACCACCAAGGTCAGTACGATAAAATGGCGTCAACTGGAGCGATAATACATGAAGTAATGAGTACTTTTCCCTCCCCCACACACATCCGTATCGTCTCAGGGGGTGACCACAGTGTTCTGCCTTAAATTGTGGCGTTTTTCTCAGAACTGGGCCTTTGTACTGTGCGAAATCAATGGATCATGCGAGAATAAATTTCTGGACAACCCTATTCTAAGAATTCCAATTGACGGGTGTTAATGTGGCCAGCTCAGGGCAATATGATACCATATACAACAGTACACATCACGTCTCTTCTGTTTATATCTTCAAAGCAAAGAAAACACGCTTTCATAACAGTACAGCTAGAAACCGCTCGCCAGAACCACAGGAACTTTGCTGCAAGACAGGCATATGTAACGATGACTTGGCGCAGATAAAGTCGTGTCTTATTTATACTCTGTTCTACTGACAACAGGCCAGCGAAAAATCTAACAATCTACAGCAAAACCATCAATTATTATGGGCGTTATAACATAGGTGTGCAGCTGGATGAAACATACACGGCGAACCCCCCCAGACGATTTAAATCCCTGACGAAACATACACGACGAACCACGGCAACGGGTTAAGAGCCTAGCGATACCATATGGAGGCCTTTAAAGTGTAGCCGAGTGGCCATGCGACACTGTATGGGTACGCGCATTCCATGCTTGCGCACAGTGTTTTCAAATCTAATTTTAAGATAGAAATTCTTGTTCTACTTACATTATTTTTGGGCACCAGCTTTATAAGTAGACAGTCTTCCCTCCTGCGTCATCTAACTGAATGTTGCCTTCATGTGGTACCATTGGAAACATCCGGAAATGCAGAGTCCAACGTCGCAATTCATGCACTTTGTTGAGAGGTAACTCCATTTCCCACGCGAAGAGCACACACGACACCTCAGTCTCGTATTTGAGGAAGTCGGTCAGTGATGTCGAGTGGCCTCCTCTAATTGAGATATCGCCCGATGACACAACAGGAGGTCGACCCATGAACCGTTGAAGGCGAGGTGGACCCCTTGCAGCATGTTCCAGCATGTTGCACACAAGGGTGAGTCAAAATCTCTCTGGGTTATAATTTTGTGCCACAGGATGACAACAGGATGAAACTGTTCAGAATTGTCAGATCCAGGAAATGGAAAAATAGTTTATTTGTCCATTTCCCGGTCCAATGACTGATGCTATAACTGTTTGACATTCTGTCCGCTTTGTTGACATAACCCATGTGCGTGTTGTAGTCAACAACAATTGCTGATTTGATGGCATTTCCATGCTCATCACAGAAACTGCTTTCTGCTCTAGGACAGTGTATGTTTGTCAGTATGTAAACGTCGCATTTGTCCTTCCAAACTAGTGCCGTCAAGTTCCGTCTCACCCTAACACAAACGTCACCTTTCTTCAGTCAAAATTGTCTTCGTCGAAAATCGTCAGGCAGGCCCTTCCGATTAGGTCTGACTGTCCCACAGCTCGTTATGTCATTTGTCATCAGTTTTTCAAACAAGTCTGGTGACAAAAAAAAATAGTCCGTGTACAGTTTGTGACCTACGCCCTTAATATGTCTGCATAGGTCCCTAACTGTAGCATGTGTCACTGTCACGTCTTGGTCGGCACATGTCCTGCCTTTTTCTAGGTAAACCTTCATGTCATAAGTATACCCAGCGGCATCACAAATTTTGAAGATTTTGATTCTGACACGTTTGCCTTTCTTAGGAATGTACTGCTTAAAAACCGCCCTCCCTTTGAATTTAACAATTATCTTGTCTATGGCCAAATGTTCGGAAGGGTTATAATATTTTTCATATGAGTCATTGAGAGTGTCGAAGATGGTCTGAATTTTCCATAGTTGGTCATAACTGTTGGCATTCCTGTCAGTTTCTGTATTGTTGTCTGCAAAATGAAGAAAACAAAGAATGTGTATAAAACGGTCGCGTTACATTGTGTTAGAGTAGGAAGGCATGGCAAATTGTTCTACAGTCGACCAGTAGTCCTTTAGTCTGTCTCTAATGTCATGTCCCATTTGAATGATTATTCCTAGAAACAGAAACATCTCGGAATCGGTCACGTCAGGCCGCGGAGAAGGTCTGTCTTGACGTCTGTCTAGGTACTGCTGGTAGTACCTGTTCGTCTCTTCCACCAGCAGATGGATAATCCCTGCGAAGTAGAGCATGAAAACACAGAAAGGGGTGGAATCCTTATTTACATGTGGAGCTTCACTGATATTTAACCCCACAACTCCACCGGAATAATTATTCACACCCCTTCTGCCATGCTGGTCTGGTGGTCCCCATGTTGCCAACAAAGATGATGGGTCTTCGTTGACTTCGGTTTCTGAGCACCTTGCTTCCTCGCCTCTCTCAGAGTCTTCTGTACCGCAGTCTGAATTGGTGTCATTTATGAGCGGCCTCTTAATTTCGGCTTCTTCCATGCGAAGTGAGGCCATGGTGGATAGTTGAAATTGCGATGTTTTATAAGTGTTGCGAACACAGCACGCTAGGATTGAACATTCTGGCAATGCGGGGCTATTCCGAGAACAGTACCTCTGTTTGGCTAGTCCGAGATATACACAGAGTTTCCGAAGGACAAAGTATGATAAGATTTTGACCACACACATGCATACAGAAAGGCTCTGACATGACTGGAGAATGTGCAATACAAACATAAACTTCCACCCTTTTTGCCAGATAAGACATAATAAGACAGGATGTCAGCAGCATGCATTTATACTGCAGAAAGTTTTTTGCAGAAACTGTATGCATATTAGTGGACAGATGCTCGAAACTGGAAAAATTTTTTTTTGGAATCAGTGTAACAATTTTTACAGATTTTAATATCTGTGAATTACAATATCTGATTCTATATTGTAAGATTTGAGGCTTTCACGGCGGTGACTATGAAGAAAGCAGTCTTCTGGGCTTTTGCACCGTGTATATGTGGTGTTAACCGACGTTTCGGAGGAACGTATCGCCTCCATCTTCAGGGTAGAAGAAAAAATATAAAATCTGCAAGCAGACAGTCTGCTTTTACCGGTTCTCACGGTCTCTTTGCTTGCAGATTCCTTATATATTTTTTCTTCTACCCTGAAGATGGAGGCAATACGTTCCTCCGAAACGTCGGTTAACACCACATATACACGGTGCAAAATCCCAGAAGACTGCTTTGATTCTATATTCTTTCTAGATAAAAGCAGTGTTTATTTCGTTCGTTTATCACAAAAATTGTAGAAATCACAGCATTTTCAGTAACATGCTTACAATTTTTAATACTCTACAATGGCGGGCATTTAAATTAACTCTGGCCTGCTTCCATTACCAGAATTTAAATGGCCAATCTCTTAAAGGTTAAACATAGTTCATGTATTATGTGATGTAACGTAATTCGGATTTAAAATATCTTGAAGTATTCCATATGAATATAGTCCCATCTGCTTTTTTAAATTTAGGTTCTGGTCTTGATGTATAGGTTAGGGCTGGGAGTCTGTTTTACATTTATCTGAAGTTTAAGCAGACTATCCTGATGATGGAGAAGCACTTGCATGTGAAAAATACGTGAGGAATGGAATATGAGTGCGGTTAATGGTCCTTTCTAATTCAGTGTTCCTGAGCTGGAGTACTTTCATTAGGAATTTAATGTTCATGAGTGTGGTTAATTTCTTCCAAATTTTCATCTCCTAGGTTGGGGTTTTCCGCAGATTAATGTTCAGATTATTTTTGTCCCAAAGAAACCATTACTGGTGAGTTTGTTGCTTTAAATAAGATGGCATCACTCCTCGTGCTCTTTACAGGCGATTTTAAAACTGGAAGAGCATGCTAATGTACTTGTAGCTGCTCATACATCTGCTGGTAAAACTGTGGTTGCAGAATATGCCATTGCTCTTTCAAAAAGGCACATGACAAGGTGAGTGCAAAAATCAAGAGAAATATATGAGAAATTTTAAGTGCTTTTAGTGGTGGGATATCCTCGGGTATGAGAAGGACCTGAAGACAGAAGTAGGTACCAAATAGCTGAAAAATAATATATTTTTATTTTTTTGTAACAATTGCCCTTCCATGCGGAACGTGCAATATTTCTTATGTTTCACAAGAACTTGTGGATAATTTTTTGATAAGTTACAGTTTACTGTTTCTTATCAAGTCATATGTTTGTAGTAGTGGAATAGTGATTCATATCAGAAGTAGTGACAGGACCAGTACTAGCATTAGTAAACAGGCATGTTTTATGTGGAAACTTATGTTATGTACTACACTCTACCTTCAAAGGACTCTCATTTTCCGGCAGTGCATATGTAGATATTCACTTAATTTAATTATGCTACAATAGTTTTAACCTTTGGCAGAGTTCATATGCTAGAAGCTGGATCATTTCCATCTGCTTCTACCTCAGAACATCACAGTTTATTGTTGATTCAACAGTAGTTGTGCAATCAGTTAATACTAATTCTATTTCAGATCCATTTATACATCTCCAATTAAGGCGCTCTCAAATCAGAAATACCGTGACTTCAGAGAAACTTTTGGAGATGTGGGTCTCATAACAGGGGATTTCCAGGTCAACCAGACTGCTCAGTGTCTGATAATGACTACAGAAATTCTCCGCTCCATGCTTTACTGCGGTAGTGAAGTGATTCGTGATCTTGAGTATGTTGTATTTGATGAGGTTCACTACCTCAATGATTCAGAGGTATGTAGTAGAGTATCCTTCTGGCTAGCCATAACAGTAAAGTTCTGTGCACATTTCTGAGTAAAGATGGTGTCAGATGTCAGTGGGCTCGTACTGTTCTTGGAGGTTAGAAAATTAATTGTTTTATGTCAATAGGCAAAAACGTTATTTATATCAAAATAAATCCTTTTTTGGTATGTAAGATGTTATGCCTGGGTGACAGGAGTGGGAAAAACACGTTACTCATTCACTCCGTCAGCCAACTCTCTTTGGCTAATCCCACCTCCACTGTCCCCATATGTTATGCTTCGGTGACAGATGGGGTTCGATGTCCCACTTCTGCCGCCATGTATAATGCTTCGATGGCAGGGGTGGGTAAAAACAATTACTAATTCACTTTTTCAGCCATCTCCATTGGCTAAATTCCACCGCTGCCACCAATTTGTTATGCCTAAAGGGGGGGGGGGCTAATAAAATAATACTAGATTACTCAGTCGCCATCCCTTTGTTAGCTGGCCCCTCCGTCACTGGCAGACTTAAGGAAAAAAAAAAATTAATAGATGCTAGTAAAGAGGTTGGTCTAGAAGTAAATACAAAGAAAATTAAGTATATGTTGCTATCTCATCACCAAAATGCAGTGCAAAATCGTGACATAACGATAGAAAACAAATGTTTTGAAAATGTGGCACAGTTCACATATTTGGGAATGACGATAACAAATCAAAACCTGATTCAGGAGGAAATCAAGAGGAGACTGA
>NW_019725423.1:280480-296174 GCF_002891405.2 Cryptotermes secundus
GTTAACAGATTAATGTGATTAGGGTTATAAAGTGTGAAACCCCGCAACTGTGAGATAAGTAATTGTAGCCGTTATTTGTAGATTGTTAAATAAACCAATTAACCATCTCTACGGCGTCTTCAGTAACAAGAAAACACGTTACACTCACGTCCGGATCTTCTTTCCGCGACGGCTGCTATACTCCAACTATAGTCGGCTGACTGGAGAACTGTCGATAACGCACTCGCTCGTTGACTTCTTAACTCAGCGATGTCCACATTATAACTCGGAAATGTCTTCGGCGGTAGCCACACTGGAACTGAACTCATAGCTGCTGTGCATCCACTTATATAGCCGCAGTGCTTACCGGTTGCATAATGAGTTACAATATTTACAGTAATAATAATGCCGACTTTCAGTCGAGGCTACATAGTATCTGTCCCTTAACTCATTCTCACTTTCCTTCATTGCTCCCACCTAGGGAGTATGACTTGAGGCTGTCTCTCTTTTCTTCTCCTATTCATTTCACAGTTTTACTCTATCCTATCATAACGCTTCACCTTTAAATATTATGCTCCTAAAACTATAAATACTACAAGCTTAGCTATGTTTATCAGAAAATCAGTGGTCACAACAATAAACAATAAATATGCGTGCTCCGCATACTACTAGCAAATCATAATACGCAATACAACAACAACCATCTTTACCTCACTGGCAACCTCAACAATCTCTATTCCTTCTATCCTACCCTAAAAACTTGCTGGGCACACTGGAGGTCACTTTTCAACATATCACAACAACATTGAATTTGAATAGCAAGGCTAGCATGAGCAAAGTGACTTACTTGAAATAGAGATGCAGCGACACCATCACTTGTAGGACCTATGTGGAAGAGAGCCTTCGGCTGCTCGGTTATTATTACGTTTTTTGAGCGATCCCCCAAAAGTCTTTCTTTCCCTTTTTTATACACCAAGAGAGCTGACGCAGCCACTGACAAAAGGGGGACGTTACCTCCTCCCCTTTTGTCCTAGATAAGGGTGGTGGTCGTCCGTTGGCTAAACTCTACTCCTCGCGGGCAATCCGCGGCACCTCCCCCTGTGCATTTTGTAATTTCGTACTATTCTCCAGTGTTGCCTGTAAGGCGAGCTTGCAGTGGTGCGATTACACATCTCTGCTGATTAAGTACATTGTTGACCTGGTTACACAGTCTATGTGTTGCCATCATTGCTCTAATTGCTGTAAGACACTTTTGCAAGTCTCGTAACATCTGGGCAATGCCTTAAATTTCCAATCTCGAAATTTTCGGCATAACATAAGACATGAAATAAATAATTTTGAGAATGGTGAAGAGTTTCATTGTGTGATAATGGTAAATCTAGTAAAACCTAGTTAGGCTGATTAAAAGTGTGTTTAAACGAAACGTATAGTAAAGTCCATGTAGTAGACATTTGTCTGATAATTTCCCAATTTAGAATGGTCTAAAACAAGGAGCTACTTTATCACAACTCCTTTTCAACTTTGCTTTAGAATGTGCCATTAGGAAGGTCCAGGAAAACCAGGTGGGACTGAAATTAAATGGGACACATCAGCTGTTGGTCTATGCTGATATGTGAACCTACAGCGTGATAATATAGTTTCCATAAAGAAAAACACTAACTTTAATAGATGCTAGTAAAGAGGTTGGTCTAGAAGTAAATACAAAGAAAATTAAGTATATGTTGCTATCTCATCACCAAAATGCAGCACAAAATCGTGACATAATGATAGAAAACAAATGTTTTGAAAATTTGGCACAGTTCAGATATTTGGGAACGACGATAACAAATCAAAACCTGATTCAGGAGGAAATCAAGAGGAGACTGAACTCGGGTAATGCTTGCTACCATTCAGACCAAAACCTTTTGTCTTCTCGTCTGCTGGCCAAAACCATAAAAATTAGAATATACAAAACTATAATTTTGCCTGTGGTTCTGTATGGGTGTGAAACTTGGTGTCTGACATTAAAGGGAGGAACCTAGACTGAAGGTGTTTGAGAACACGTTGTTGAGGAGAATATTTGGACTGAAGGGAGATGAAGTGAGAGGAAATTGGAGAAAACTACATAATGAGGAGCTTCAGAATATGTACTCTTCTCTAAGTATAATTAGAATGATCAAGTCAATGAGAATGAGATGGGCATTGTATGTAGCATGAATGGGGAAGGAGAGGAATGCATATAGGATATTGGTGGGAAAGCCAGATGGAATGAGACCAGTGGGAAGACCAAGGCATGGGTGGGTGAACAATATTGAAATGGATCTTAGAGAGATAGGATGGATTGTATTGTTCTGGCTCAGGGTAGGGACCAGTGAAGGGCCCTTGTGAACATGGTAATGAACCTTTGGATTCCATAAAATGCTGAGAGGTTCTTGAGTAGCAGAACGACTGGCGGCTTCTGAAGAAGGGCTCAGCTCCATGAGTGAGTGAGTGATTATGGTAAATCGTAATTCATGTTGTAAATATAACCGTTAATCATAACAGTGTACATTCGTGTTCACTGTATCTGCTAAAAGCTTGAATTAGATATTCAGAATTATTTTTTGATGCACATATCTTCTTTAATTTCCTTAAAGAAGATAGACATTGGTTTGGACCCCTCCAGTAAAGCAGAAAGATGACTGACCAGTTGTTGATTTGAACAGAACAAGCTATTGAACCAGGATCCATGAGAATGAGTATATACAAAATGGGATCAAACGAGAATTAGGATGCATACATTATTGTTCAGTTTAAATAAAGCATTATTTCTAGTTGAGAAGTGCTTCTGTCTAGCACTTATCTTTTCATTGCTCTAAACACACAGGCTAGAACAGTTGGTGGACTTGACTCACCTTGGTTCATAGTGGTTCCATCTCTTTTATTTTATGGAATAAAGAAAACAAGGATACAGTGTTTGAAGCATGAATAGTTGAACATAGGAGGAAAACAAAACTGACTTTTTTTTTCTAATTTCTATTGCGATTTTACTCATTTTAATGATGGGTATGGGCCACGCCATAGCTCAAGCAGTTAGTTGCTGGCTTCCCATTGTGGCAACCCAGGTTTAATTCCGGGCCTGGTCAAGTGGGATTTGTGGTGGACAAAGTGGCCCTGGGGCAGGTTTTCTCCGAGTACTTCGGTTTCCCCTGCCAATCTTCATTCCGCCAATTACTCCACAATCACCCTCACCTATCATCTGTGGCTGGTACAATAGGCCAGAAGTGGCCGCAGTACAAGGGACTTAGTCCCATCCCACTAGCAATTAAAAAACTAATCATGGATATACATCCCATATATCCCAAGGAATTAAATACATTTGTAACCTGAAAAAATAATGAAAATTGGGGCTAGAACCATTAAGAACTAAAGGAAGAGTATGCTGCTTAAATTACCTTCATTTTTTATTAAACATATGCACTTATTCCAGAGGGGTCATGTATGGGAAGAGGTGTTAATTCTGCTCCCAGATCATGTAAGCATTGTAATGCTTAGTGCAACTATCCCCAACACACTGGACTTTGCTAACTGGGTGGGTGCAACAAAGAAGAAAAAAGTGTATGTTGTCAGTACATTGAAACGACCTGTTCCATTACAACACTACCTGTACACAGGTTCGAAGACTGGACTATTTCTCATAGTTGAGGAAGCAGGGAAATTCATAGAAAGTGGGTAAGTAGTTTCATCCGTTTGGTGGTTTGATATTGTGTAACACACCAGTTCCTCACCAAATGTGGTTGCCAAAACCAAGGCCGTATGGGAAATTTGGTTGCCATTACAGTCCTGTCTCCAACAAATGTGAATCTGTTGGTTTAGAAGCTACTTCCCCCCCCCCCCATGAATATACAAATAAAAAACTTTTGAGTACATGAAACTGTATGCTGTGGTTGGCAAAACTGGTTGATGATGGTTTGCTGTTTTATATTACTAATTCCATTGTACAAGGATTCAGATTACAAGAAGGTCCTATTTGGGAGTGTAAAGTTTCATCACATTGTTTACACAGGCTTACCATTGAAGCAGTCAGTGTTATATAAAGAAATAAAATAATGTTAATAATATCTTGGTTTTTAAGCATAATTTTATTTGAAATCTGTTTTTGTACATTTACGTGGTACAGTCAATAATTTCGTGGACTGTGGTTTTATCGCATCATATTACAAGGTATTCAAATACACTTACACAGATCCACATTGGCCCTCAAAATAGTTGCTGTTGGCCGTTGTGCAAGTCTGCCAATGTTGATATACCTGCCGAAAACATTGTTGAAACATATTGGCAGGAAATTCCCGTACGGCGTCTTTTGTGGCATTGACGACCTCCTCGGATGACTGAAATCTATGACCATGTAGCTTTGCTCTCAAGTGGTGAAAGAGAAAGAAATCGCATGGTGCGAGATCAGGTGAGTACGGAGGGTGTGGCAAAACGGTGACCTGTTGCCTTGCCAGTTCCTCTTGGGCAAGAACAGAGCGATGTGCAGGGGTGTTGTCGTGTAGCAACAGCCAATTCTTCCTACGCCAAATATTTCAATAGGGGATTTGCCTAGTTTTTGGCAGAACTTGATATTTGCCCGTTGTTCAAACTGCCACATTTTGGATATCTGCCACTTGCATTTAACTGCAGTTCACAATAAAGGCAGTAGTTCTGCTTACACTGTTTGTGCACAACTGCCTCTTGCTGTGACGAGAGATGAACTGACAGGGCATCATATTGTGCCTCAGCCTATCCACTGTAGTGCACTACAACGATGCTTTGCGGCAAGTCCATGAACTTATTTACTGCTGTAGTAAGGTGGCTTTTATAACACTTCTGTATAGTCAGGTTATCATTATGTATATAAAATGTTACATGTAAATTCAAAAAACTAATATAAGCAGGAGACTCTTAGTGAATATAATAAATTGAAAATTATCTTGTACCCCAGTTCTTCAATTTTTCTGCTGGAAAATCTGAGAATAATGCACAAGTGCATTATTATGTTTGATATCCACACATGTTGAATGAAATTATATTGATTCTTCAGTGTTGATAACAGAGGGCCATTTAAAACATTGGAATACTACTCTGTATTTAGTCTCTCACCTAGTAATGCAGAATGATAGTAAATAACTTTAATTTTGTGAAAAGAAGATGCATATCATTTCATTACTCCAGGAAATCTCCAACCCAGGAGCCAAAAGTTCCCCAGATACTTCTATTGGCAAGTTTGGGATTTAAGGATCATAGCCGTCAAATCATCACTTGTCACAACGAGTTGACTGTGTGCAAAACATTTGATGTTGTTGAGGTCATCACATAAATTTTAGCGTCTCCTCCATTGCCACCCTCCTTGAGCTTAAGACATCAACCATTCCATAACCTAGGTGTGTATGGCAGTTGGTATTTTTATTGAATTGGTTAGTTGGAAAAAGGGAACATGTCCAGTAGATGAAAGGAGGACATGTTCCCCTTTTCAACTAACTAATTCAATTATGTTGTCTTGAAAATAGGCCAGGTGCCAAGAAATTAATTCTGTCGTGTCCAGAAGGTTTTCTTTTAGCTGACATAACATGAATATGAGAAGGTTTATATGATAGATCAGTGCATTTACAAGAATTAACACCATGGAGCTCGGTCCTTTTTGGGAAACCACCAGTTGCACAGCTACTCAAGAATTTCTCAACATTTTATAGTACCCAAAGGTTCATTACTATGTTCACAAGAGGCTTCCACTGGTCTATATCCTGAGCCAGAGCAATCCAGCCTACATCACCCCATCTTATCTCTCTAAGATCCATCTTAATATTATCCTTCCACCCACATTTGTGTCTTCCTAGTGGTCTCTTTCCTTTTGGCTTTCCCACCAAAATCTTATATGCATTCCTCTTCTTCCCCATGTATGCTACATGTCCTACGCATCTCATCCTCCTTGACTTCATCATTCTAATTACACTTGGCAAAGTATGCATTTACAGGAAGTAGGGTCAAAATAATCTTTCACAGACCGAATGCCAAAAAATAAACTGTTTAGTCCTCAATTTTCTTTTGCCAAACACAGACTGTGAATATGAGAATATTTTGTGTCATACTTGTATGGTTGTTTTTTCAACTTTCAGCTATGATCTTGCACATACAGTAAAACAGACTCAGAAGAAACAAAAAGCAAAGTATGGTTCTAAAGAAGGAAAGGCACATTTAACTCCAAAACAAGAAGCAACAATCTGGACTGTATTTGTTGCTCAACTAAGGAAAGAAGATAAGTTGCCTGCAGTAGCCTTCACTTTATCAAGACATCGCTGTGATCAAAACGCAAGAAACTTGACCACTGTTGATTTGACAACGGGAAGTGAGAAGAGTTTCATACATAGATTCTTTAACAAAAGCATACAAAACCTGAAAGAACCAGACAGAGCTCTCCCTCAGGTGAAGCACACTTTCATGTATTTTACAGTAACTTAGCTTTATCATTTGCATATAGTAAATATACGTACATGGCTATATTTTACCACTACAGTATTTGTATTGTTGCATAATTAGAAGTAAAGGATATTTGGGTATTACTTTGCCATGAGGCATTCTGCACTGCTTTATGTCTGAGAAGTTTCTAAATTAAAGAGTATTTAAAAATGGATACTTCATACACATTAAAATAAAGATGCCAAAAGAAAACCTTGCCAACTTCTGTAGAATAGTATCCATATATATGTTGTTATATGAAATGAAAATTGGGTATGAACAAAAGAACAAATGAGTAAAATGGAGAAGGTAGGAATTTGTTTCCTTGGAACAGTAATAGTTAAGGAATGAGATCATAAACATGATGAATATATCAGATATGGAGTGGGAATAACATATAAGTACAATAAAATGAAAAAAAAAATGTGATTGGGACATTTGGAAGGATGTCTGAAAACCAAATCCTGTAGCTGCTTTGTTAATACAAACTAAAAGACAGTACCAGGGATGTGCAACAAAAGGTGAAAATTTTAATCCTTATGCACGGAATAAGGCAAGAGCTTAATCTGTAATGATGATGATGACGACAGTGCTTGAACTGTCATAATTTATATGCAGGTTGTGGCACTTCAAGACTTGCTAATGCGAGGCATAGGAGTACATCATAGTGGGATCCTACCAATTCTCAAGGAAATAGTGGAGATGTTATTTCAGGAAGGATTGGTTAAGGTATGTGGAACAGTAAATTTCTAGTCATTACTTCTCACATGTTCTTTCATCATTCTGATTTCTTGACTGAAAAATGAATTTACAAATGGACACTGGGACTAAAATGTGGCTGATTACTGGCCATTGCATTTTGAGTTGGAAAGTGTATTAGGCATATGTACTTTAATATCTTCTCATCGTGTGTGAGCTTTGGCATAGTACTGTAGAGCCCATCTTCTGACTTAAAAAAGTGTTAAGAATACTGTGTAACAGGTTGTAATATCATATAGTCTGGTTTGTAGAAGCCAGCTCGTGTTTTGGAGGAATGTACTGTGTCAGAATTGAGCACTGAAGATGGAGGTAACATGTTGCAACAGACTATCAGTGGACTTCTACTGGACCACATGGCATTATGCAATCTTCATTCCACTAATTGCTCCACAATCACCCTCGCCTATCATCTGGGGCTGCTACAATAGGTCAGAAGTGGCCGCAGTACAAGAGACTTAGTCCCACCCCACTAGCAATAAAAAAAATAAATGCTCATTTAATATCTTCATGAGGGATAATTAAAGTTTATTTCTTCTTGTAGATTCTAAAGGGTTTTGACAGTGGCGTATGATACTCAAAATTAATGGGTTTTTGGACTTCGTCCATTGTTCAGTATTCTTGAAACTAGAAAACACAAATTTCAGAAACTAGATCTGTTTCCATCCTCAGGTGAAAGGGGTCATGAAGACATAGCAGTCTGATGATGGCATCTGTCCACTTGCATGAGGGTAGGAACATGTGTTTGAGGATTGTACTGAAGCACTGTAATTCCTCTTGAATTCCAATAAAATATTACTCATGTACCACCTGTGTTGCAGCTGTTTTCTTTTCAACGCACATGTTCCTGTTCTCGTGTAGTTATATGATATGTTAAACATTAAATTATACTCCCTAACCTTGTCTCTCCTCCTCCACCTCTACCACCACCCCCTCCTCCTTGTCCTTCTAGAAAAACAGTTGGCCTGCTTAAAAATTTGGATGAAATCCATAATGTTCATAAAGTAGCTATCCTTACACAGTGAATATATGTTCTCATAGCTCCTCTTTGCAACGGAAACATTTGCCATGGGGGTCAACATGCCTGCCCGCACAGTTCTGTTTGATTCCATCAAGAAATTTGATGGATGTGATGTGAGAACATTACTGCCTGCTGAGTACATCCAGATGGCTGGACGAGCAGGCAGAAGAGGACTTGACAAAACAGGAACTGTTATCATCATGTGCAAGGTTGATGTTCCAGGAATGAAGGAGCTCGAGAATATGATGCTTGGTTAGTTCTTTGAGATTCTTGATAGTATTAGTGGTTGCTTATGATACATAGAGCTCTTTTCATTTAATATCTAAATAAGACGTACTTTTCGACCTTGACCAATTGTTTGTATGACCTATGCCACATAATTTTTTTGTTGAATAACCATGAATACACACAAATGACTAACTCCATGAAGTAGAGTCCTTCTTGAAAATGTTGTAGTCTCTCAATTAATCAAGGGATTTCCTACTTTTATAGAACTGGAAATTTCATTCTCATGTTCATGAAAGCTCACCACTGGTAATTTTAGTTAATCCAGTGCATATCCTGCCCTGTTTCTATAGGATCCATTTTAGTATTATCATCCCTTATACAGGTATGCCATGGTATTCGAAGTAGTCTTTTCGCTTCAGAATTTACAACCTCAATGCTTACTTCTCCCATGCATGCTACATTACCTTCCAATCTCATTCTCCTTGATTTGAACGTAATAATGATATTTGTTGAAGAGTACAAATTATGAAGTTGCTCATTATGCAATTTTCTCTACCCTTCTCTTATTTTCTCCCTCTTAGTTCCAGATATTCTGATCATCCTGTTCTCAGGTACCTATCATATATGTTTTTCTCTTAATGTTGGAAATGAAGTTTCAGACCCATACAAACAACAGAAAAATTACAGTGTCATGTATTTTAATCTTTATATTTTGGGGTAGCAGATGTGAAGGAAACAGTAGCAACTTCTCGTCAAATTTCATGCAATTTTAATTTCTTCATAAATGAAATTTTGATTGTAATTGTTATCCCAAAATATTTGAACTTTGCTGCATTTTTAAAGGATTTATTAGGTTTTTATTGTTGTGATTTTGCCCCACATTCTGATGAGGAAGCATTGGCTTTCTCTGTATTTACACCTAGACCAACCTCCCTACTGGCATCTAATTATCTAGTGTTTATTGTATTTGTGTTTCCACTCAATAAATTAGCATTAGTATAGATCAGAAGTTGATATCTCATTCAATACTAATCCATCCAGGTTGTCTGATACTTTCCTAATTGCATATTATAAGGAAAAATTGAGAAATAATGGCAGTGAGGATTGTGTTTCCCACCATTTTGAATTGGAAATGTATGTGTATCTAAGAAATGTTTATGGGTATGGACTTCACGATCAGTTATATTTGAACACATTTTTTAATTAGCACATCTGGTTTCACGGGTATACTCAGTTCAGTGAGAGCGTTACACAGTACTTCTCTTATCACTGAACCATAGACATTTTTTAAGTCTGTAAATGTCTAATATACTCTATCATATTACAACCATTTATTTTCCTAGACCTGATGAATGCAGAATATGTGATCAGTGAATGGTCTCATATGTCTATATATTTTGTCTGTATATACATTTAAAATTTCAAAGAATNTGTTTGCCTATACCTGATGAATGCAGAATATGTGATCAGTGATTGGTCTCATATGTGAAATTTTGTCTATATATACATTTAACTTTCAAAGAATGTTGGATAAAATTTGTATGAGGTTGATACCAGTGATATTTTGTCAAGTAACTAACAAAATTATAAACAGATACAGTAATAGGTTACTTCCACTTCTTTGGCAGTTCTTGCTTATTCCAAATAGAATTAATAAGCTTATGGTTCTCAAAAAGTAATATTTTACCTTCTGCTTGAAACACATCTTACAGAATTCATTTAATATCTGCAAATTTATATATTTTCAGGTTCTCAGTACCAGTCTCATTTCATGTCATGGTCAAGTGGGTAGCATTCCTGCCTCTTACGGTTTGAGAGGTCTTGGGATTAAATCCTGGCCAGAGGAGTGACTATCAATTGAGGTTTTTTCATAGTTTTCCTCAGTCTCTAGTCACATGCCTCAAATATTATTTCAGATTAGGCCACAACTCTTCCTTCTACATTGTTCCCAATTTAGTTATTCACTAATCATATAATTTTGTTGTATGTAGTTTGGGATGCTGACTGTTGGTAAATAAACCATAATTAAATAAAAAAAATGTCACCCTCGATCTCAAAAGAACAGGCTGCAATAGTAATGACTCAGTTGTATGTATTCGGTCTTCCTGACATTATTCTTTGTTCATTTGGAAGCTCATAGAAGTAATTCTTTCACATATTCAGAATACTTTGAGAATCTGCAAAAAGTTCACCTTTCTCAGCCTTTATGAAGTTGGTTTCAGGCTGGCAATACTTAAATTCAGGTGTACCTCACTTCAAGTGTCAAATACTGTTGTTCATACATATTAATACCTTCATTAACACATTAATTAATACATATTAATTTTGTACAATTATCCATTATCCATCATCCTGTTTTTATTTAAGACACAGTGGTTTGGAGACTGGATTCTGTCACCGTCTTCAGGTGGAACCTACTCGGTCTCCAAAACGTATGTCTTAAATAAAAACAAGGTGGTGAATAATATCCAGAAATACAATACTTGTGTTAATATACCATCGTCACAAACTTTTAGAGCTTATTTACATTATTTTTGTGTTTTAAATACTCCCACCCTCCTCTCCAAATGTCTGTAAGTTGCATACCTTACATTTTTCATGCTGACTCAATTTTTTGGCCTTGTATTCTGCAACCGTTTCAATGTAGCCTACTTTCTTTGATCTGATAACTTTGAACATTCTATGTGAAACCATTATGTATGCTGCTTTAAGTCATAGTTACCTATACTGTTTGATACTTTGCCAGACTGTTGTTTTCTTTATTAGCATTTGACTTCTTCAAACATGCAAGCCAAGTAGAAAGTTTAACCTAATATTATTTTTCATCTTCCGCCTCACTTAGTTTATCAAGCATGATTTTCTCTGTATCAAACTTCTGTGTTGCCCATTTACTAGCTGAAAATCTGCATAACTTACACAAACACCAGATAGCGATTGGTATCACAGTCAACTTTTCTGAAAGAGTGAATGTCAGATATACTTGAATGCCATCTTTTATTTGGCAAGACACTGTTAGTGTGGTTGTGTGCCTTCCAGATAGTCCATCCGAGTCTGAGACCCTGTGTGACATTTCATAAGATGCTTTTTGTTTTCAGTAAGGAGTTAGCCCTCTGCCCAGTCACCAAGGTAGAGGACCACTTCTTCACAGCTATCCATAACTGCTGTTCAGTATTGCAGCTACCTTCCCTATCTGGAGGCCATGTCCTTTGTTCACAGCCTGAGGACATGTCATATCATAGAAACGAAGGACCCACTTATAATGAACACAAAAATACATTAAGTGTCTATGTATCCACAGTCTGTCAATAATGGAACAATTGTTTATTCACTATTTAACACGTAACACAACATGTTTCGTCCATAGATGGCCATCTTCGGGTGTCTTAATGTATCCAAACTGATACACTACTCTGATGTATGCTAAGATGCTATAGTCCCGAACCTACATGCTACAATAAAACTACATAAACAAAACACAGCCATTAGACCAATAATCAATTTGAAAAATTCCCCTCCTTATGAATTAACAAAACAACTATAAAAAACATTAAGCAATTACTTACATTTACCACATACATACAATGTTCGAAATCCCATGCATCTAATGACAGGCCTACAAGACATCATGCTCAGCAATGATATGAACCTCTGCTACTTTGATATAGAAAATGTGTATACAATCATACCGAAAATTGGTATTATAAACATAATAAATACAACACTAGAAAATCTAGGAACTGAGATGAATGTACAAAGAAGTTATAGAAATGTTAAGAACAGTGATTGAACAAAATTATTTCCAGTTTGACCAAGAATATTACAAACAAACCTGTGGACTGGTAAAGCTTCAACATCATCAGTACTAGCAGAAACATACATACAACATATGGAGTGCACACAAATATATCCCATCCTAATAAAGCATCAAATAATTGCATATTTTATATATGTCGATGATATATCGATAATATACGATCAAAATAAAATATTGACCACACACTTAATGGGTTCAACAAATTACAATCAGGTATAAATTTCACCATAGAGAAAGAAGAAGAACAGTCTATTAACTTCCTAGATCTAGTAACACATCAAAATGAAATTTGTATGTGCAGTATATTGAAATCCTACCCAAACTGACATAATAGTACCAAATAGCTCATGCCACCCATATGCGCACAATCTGTCCAGCATTAACTGTTTAGTAAATTGATTGTATACATACCCAGTAACAGGAAAAGCAAAGGATGCAGAAATGAACACCAAAACATATTACATAATAATGAGTATGACATAAACTTCATTAGCGACTTACTTGCCCAGAAAAAATAAAACAAAATAGACATGCCGACTCGCAGCAACAATAAACAAAATGGGTTGCCTTCACGTACAGCGTAAGGAAGTGCGAGCAATCACAAAGCTTATTTGAGACATGGAAATAAAAGTGGCCTTCCATACATGGAACACAATACAAATAATATTAAAGCCACAGCCACAAATAGATAAATACGTGGTGCAATCCAAAAGTTCCCGAAATATATTAATAAAAACTATTACGTCTTACCTGGATCTTATTCTGCACCATCACCTTCAAAGTAGTCCCCTTGGGAGTGCATACATCCATCCCAGCGTTTCTGCCACTTTTGAAATGCATCCTGGAAGTCTTTTTTTTTTGTTAGGGTGTTTAGTACCGTCTGCATTTGCCCTTGAATTTCCTCAACTGTATCAAATATTTGCCCCTTCAACTTGATTTTAATCTTGGGGAAGAGAAAGAAGTCGCATGGAGTGAGTACGGTGGGTGGGGAACAACTGCCATCTTGTTTTTAGCCCAAAACTCCTACACAGTGTAAGCTGTATGCGGTCGTGCGTTGTCATGGTGGAGTACCCAGTCGTTCGTGGGCCACTTCTCTGGACGTTTTCTCCTCATGTCCTCCATCAAACGCCTTAGAACATCACAGTAGAACTCTTTATTGACTGTCTGACCAGGACGGACGAACTCCTTATGAACAATCCCATCAATATAAAAAAACAGATCAACATGGACTTGATGTTGCTCTTGACTTGTCGAACTTTTTTTAGCCGAGATGAAGAAGGGCTCTTCCATTATGACGATTGCTGCTTGCTTTCACGGTCATAGCCATAAACCCAATTTCGTCACCGGTGACAACCTTCGAAAGAAATATTGGATCCTCTTGAAGCTGTTGTTAAAGTTCCCTGCAGACCTCCAAGTGATGCTGCTTCTGTTCATTTTGCAGCAGTCGTGGCACCAACTTTGCAAGACCAGATATAAAGAACACATTCATGACATAGAAAGTAACAACAGTAACTCTGGATATTCAAGTCACATGTTGAACACTGCACACACATACAGCTAATAACAGATACCATGGAAATTATAACAACAGGGAGGAAAGGAAAGTATTTGAATACACCTGAGAAATATCATATTGTAACATGTTTCGTTACTGAAAACGCCGTTTGGACTGTTAATTGGTTTATTTAACAACCTACAAATCACGACTCAATTAATTATAACACAGTTGCGGGTTTCACGATTTATAACCCTATGTGCAAATCAGTTCACTCTGTCTTCAGTAGTCTACGTGCTTCACAGTAGGGGAGCTATGTAAGTGTTACTGTATCACACACTCCCAATTAATTCTCAGTTACACACACGTCCGGTACTTCTTTCCGCGACGGCTGCTATACTCCAACTGTAGTCTGTTGACTTGACTGTTGATAACACACTCGCTCGACTACTACTGAACTTGGTGATAGCCACATTACAACTCGCTCACGCTTACTGCTCAGCCGGCTTTTATTCTATTCGTTGTTGCCTGTTGTGTGCCACGTCACAGTAGGAAGCGGTGCCGCATCACCATGTTTGCGTATATCCTAGCAACGCTGTTACCTCGTGCCGTCTTACGTCACTGCGCGTTGCGCGTTATGTAACCGCGGAAGGGGGGAGGGGAGGGAGCTCTGACTCATCAGCCACGTCACTGTGGTCTGAGTTGCTACGTTGCTGTCGGGTAGGGAGGGGTTCTCCATTGCACAACATGTCACAATATATATAAAACCAGTAAAGAAAACTACATATGAACGACACTAATATCAACACACACAGTCCTATATTTGAAGTATTGTACAAAATTTACACAACAAAACATTACACCCCACATCTGCACTAGTGCAGAAAACACCACACACTTCTAGAGGGAACAACTCACAAGCAAGGGTCATGTGAGTGTAAGGAAACCAACATAACAGATCATTAATAATAGCAATCAGAAAACATTAGCAAAATGGGCTAATGAACAGAAAAACAAGCTGCAGAAACGAACCTTCTGGATAATCACATAGTTCAAAACAAGTGTACGATGCCCCTTATGAGGTGGATTAGGATTTTACGAAATATTTTAATAGAAAATTTTAATTCATTTTAATTAATTATTTTATTTTTAAGTGGACTGCAGCGTGTGGTTTTAGTGCACATTGGAGCAGTGTAACAGTTTGGATACATTAATATTTAAGAGCCGAGCGACGCCATATGGCATCATTAAAATAAAGTCAAGGGGATGAATGACGCCATATGTCGCCGCACAGTCCACGCGTGCGGCCGGCTTTTTAAAATATAATTTTAAGTTATAAATTCTTTCTCTACTTACATGATTTTTGGTCACCAGCTTTATAAGTTGTCTCTCTTCCCACCTGCATTGTCTAACGGAATGTTGGCTTCGTGTGGAAATCTTGGAAACATCCGGAAATGCAGAGTCCCACATCACACTTCACGCACTTTATCCGGATGGTTCTTCGTTTCCCACGCGAAGAGCACACTCGACACCTCAATTTCGAAGTAGAGGAAGTCGGCCAGTGCTGTTGTTTGGCNGGTTTCACGATTTATAACCCTATGCGCAAATCAGTTCACTCTGTCTTCAGTAGTCTACACGCTTCACAGTAGGGGAGCTATGTAAGTGTTACTGTATCACACACTCCCAATTAATTCTCAGTTACACACACGTCCGGTACTTCTTTCCGCGACGGCTGCTTTACTCCAGCTATAATCTGCTGACTTGAGGACTGTTGATAACATACTCGCCCGACTACTACTGAACTCGGCGATAGCCACATTACAACTCGCTCACGCTTACTGCTCAGCCGTCTTTTATTCTGTTCGCTGTTGCCTGTTGTGTGCCATGTCACAGTAGGAAGTGGTGCCGCGTCACCGTGTTTGCGTATAGCCTAGCAACGCTGTTACCT
>NW_019725423.1:299584-301446 GCF_002891405.2 Cryptotermes secundus
GGGGGATTATTCAATTAATGACAGAGAAAATATTATAGTGTGTAGACCATTACTGGGTAACAGCTTCTAACAGTGGAGATTTCTTCAGCTTCCACGCTTACTTCGTTACTGTCTGACATATATCCCGCAAGACTGCGAACCCTTGCTCCAATTGTCCTTATAACCCCTTGGTACAGACCAACAGGAAACACAGCTCTTTTGATGTTGCTCCAATCATTGCCATGGGAACATGTTTGTTTTTGGAAAGGCTTTACTCAGTAACAGCTGCGTATATAATGGATCTACGTGCAACATTACTTATCCAGTTTTTGGCAAAAGAACACTTTTGATTTATTTCAATCTTCATGGGCTTCTCATTTGTTGAGGTCATTATCCTTTTTGTAAATAATGTACCTTTATTTATATTATACATTTATTTACACAGGTAAACCAATGAGTTTGGAATCAAAATTCCGACTTACATACTCAATGATTTTGAACCTGTTTCGAGTGGAAATGATATCGGTGGAGGGTATGATGTCACATTCATTCAAAGAGTTTAGACACTTAAGCCAGCAGAAGAAATATGAGAAGGAGCTGGAAACCGTAAAAGAAAAAATGAAGGAAATTTCTTCAAACACTCAACAGCAGGGACTCCACTGGAAGTCACTCTCAGACTTCTATGACATGGCAGCAGAATACCTCCAGTTATGGTCAGAGTTTAGAGTAGGTATTTGCTTTTCTTATTTTATGTGAAGAGAATAGCAGTAATCACTAGATGGTTCCTTTTTAAAGACACAATAAGAATTTTAACTGATGTGACTTGATTATTGAGCATATCTGAAAAGATGTTGAATCATATTGATACTAAGACTGCCATGTAATACAGTGGCGTAAGTTAGAATTAGGACAGTTGACTTTTGCTCTTCAAACATATGCAGTGAAACTGTGGTAGAGCAAGTATGGCCTATATTGAGGACTTCAATATTGTGACAAAAAATAATGGAACCATCAGTTTCTTAATGTGTCCCATATTGAAAACCATCACATAAAGCTAGGGCCTTTTTCTTGCAACTTCGTCATAATTTGTATTTGTCAGTAGCTGCCAATTTTACCTCAACTTTTGTACCAATTACACTTGCAGTTTTTTTTCCCAAATTATTTATGGTCATCAGCCCATAAAGGTCCCATTAACTCACCCTCTCTCACCTACCCTCAACTAAGAGATAATTGAAGTCCAGAATCTGATAGCAACTTACCCCGCCAAGTTTAAACCACTGAGAAATGTGCATAATGTAAAGTCTTTTGATTTTCCTGATCAGTCGAGCAGCTTGCTTCATAGTGTATTATGTCATTTGGCTTGTTTATGGAGGTGTCATATAGTATCTTCCCCATCTTGTTACACAGGTTTACCCTCCACCTGAGCTTCCACTGACCTCAGATCAAGTCACAAAATACAACTACACATGTGTACATTTAAAATTTTGTCCCTCATCAAACTCATTTTGATTTCTGGTGACACTTGTCATGAATTTCCCACTCACAAAGCATTTCACACTATCATAAGCACAATACGTGGGTTCAAACCCGGCGGAGGTCATGGAATTTTTACGGGCAGAAAAATTCAGGGAACAAGTCCTCCGGGAGGAACTTTAAGCCATGTGTCCCGTGTCGTAGATTTAAGGCACGTAAAAGAACCTCATGTCTCTAGGAGACCTCTGAGCTAAATTACAGGCCCTTTCCTGCCCAAGTAGTCTCCAATGCCTCTGGTGGATGGGGGAAGCATCAAGGTACCGGGGGCTGACCTCATTGGCTCTACGGGGGCTGATGGCACGCACCGTTACCAGTAGGGTATGGCGACAGTAGAAATTAAAAGGGGGACG
>NW_019725423.1:301600-301932 GCF_002891405.2 Cryptotermes secundus
TGTCTAAACATTGTTCCACTGTTTTGTTACTACATACTGGTGAAATAAGTTTCGCGATCTCAATTTGTGACTGTGATGGACATAATGAGGTGAATCCTATGCTACTAGTATAATATCATATATGCAGGAATTATGGATCCTATCCACATGTATTATAGAGCTATTTTCAGTACAAGTGTGGTAACTTAAACTTAATTTTATCAGGTTATAAAACCAAACAGTTAGGCTGTGCCATAGCTCAAGCGGTTAGTCGCTGGCTTCCCACTGCAGTGGCCTGGGTTCAAACCCAGGTCTGGTCAAGTTAGATTTGTGGTGGACAAAGTGGTGTGCGG
>NW_019725423.1:302129-306033 GCF_002891405.2 Cryptotermes secundus
CCCCCAGCTAACACCACCTAGCAGCACAACTCGTAACTACAAAGCATGCGCGCGCAACAGGTCGTTTCCGGTTATTTTTGGGTCCCCTTCGTATGTAATGTCAAAAGTTAAATGTATTCCAGTGATGGTGTTAAGGACAGCCTGCAACATAATGCATGAATGTAAAGCATTGGTGAGATTCAAACTGCATTATGTGTTGGCGTGATACTCCAGTTCGATACAAGTCGACCAATTTGTTCTCACATGCAGCAACTTGCAAGCATGTAGCATTGATTTTCATTTGTAAAGCATGGCACCTAATTGGCACTCAGTTGCAATGTAAAACATTGTTTAAGTTTAAGAAAATTCTTAACTCTTCTATTCATACAGTGCTAGTGATGGTGAAAATATTTAATTATTCTTCTCTATTTTAATATCCCAATGGGAACCACTGCAGGGAAGAAGAATATCTCCTCACCTTCGTTATCTTTCATACCTTAGTGTCATATTATGTGTCATCACATGTTAGGAAATGGACTTGTCATTATGTATTTTGACCATTTTGGGATATTACAAGTATCCTTTCCTCAACAGTGGTATCTGCACCTTATCGTGGTGGTGGGGTTTGAGAGCTCCTGAGACCCTGAGAGCTATGCCGGCAGTAGCATAGCTACTGGTAGGGCCACCCGTGCCTGACAGGTCAAGGGGTAGGAGCCAGACAGATAAGAATACCCTGGTCCTCCAGATTGGGAGTTGGGCGTGAGGCTAACAACCTCACACCATAAAAACTAAATTGTTCAGAAACCCGAGAAAAGAGTAGCCGGATGGACCTATTCAAGACGACCTGGAAAATGTTTGAAGGATTTGAGAATTGGATCTTGGAATATATTATCTCTTTACAGAGCCGGAGCCCTGAAAATGCTACTTGAATAACTAGATATCACTGCTATACAAGAACTGAGGTGGTTGGGTAAAGGAGTCATGGAAAAGAGGGATCATGTTGTATTCTATAGTTGTCAGAAGAAGAGTCACATGTTTGGAACAGGTTTTATTAATAAAAAGAGGAAGCATCTTATTTTAGACTTCCAGGCAAAATCTCACAGAACATGTAGGCTATGGATTAAGGGAAAGTTTTTTAACTATAGCCTTATTTGTGTACATGCTCCAACTGAAGATAAAAGTGATGAGGAGAAAGACTCCTTTTATGATGAATTAGATGAAATATATAGCAAATGTCCAAAAAGGGATTGTAAAATAATCATAGGGGACATGAATGCTAAAGTGGGGAATCAGGATGTATATAGATTGGTTATTGGAAAACATAGCCTACATAACAAGTCAAACGATAATAAATGTTGCTTCCTCAAGAAACATGGTAGTAGGTAGTACAATGTTTAATCACCAGGATATACATAAACGAACCTGGAAATCCGCTGATGGAAATGTGTTTAATCAAATTGATCACATCCTAATAGATGTGTGGTAACATCCCACATACTTGCATGCTGTTTCGCCCGTCTAGTAAACAACACTCACTCCTAGGTAAATATCACATTGCCGCACATTGCGCTCATATTTATACAGCACCCGATGTCCAACCCACTTGCAGATCATCATGTGCACTAACCAATCACATTGCTGCCAACGCTCGTATTTATACAGCACTCGCCTGTCTAGCCCACCTTCACATCATCGCGTGCACTAGCCAATCAGTGCTCACAATCGCAACTGCAAATTTTGCCCATCAAGCATGGTATAAAAGGTGGAGCCCAAAGCTTGCAATCGTCAGTGATCACATTCAGTTCAGAGCGATCGGTCATCAGAGTCATCAGCTCTTCACTGCTACCAGACAGTTAACGTGGCTGCCGCAGCTCTCCAGCAACCTCGCTCTGCGACCAGGCAACTAACGTAGCTGCCGCAGCTCTCCAGCAACCGCGCTTTGCTACCTGCCGCAACTCTCACGCTCTGTGACCAGGCAACTGACTTAGTTGCCGCAAGTCTGCAGCGACCACGCTCTGCCACCAGACAACTAACACAGCTGTCGCAACTTCAGCAGCCACTGTAGGGAGCTGTTTCTACCAGCCAGACAGACGAGCTGAACGGCCGTAAAGACTTGATCTACTTGAAATGAGCAAATTCTACCAGCACACGCACGGTGCAACAAACGGCCCTTTTCAGGGCCCGCAAACTTTTCGAAGTGGTTGTCTATTGGAGTATCGACAAATCCCACAGATGTAAGACATTGTTCAGATTTGATGGATGTCAGGAGCTACAGGGGGGCCAACATTGACTCTGATCATTACTTAATAATATAAAAGATTAGAAGTTGAATATCTAATGCAAGGAAGATACATGGATCCCAGGCTAAGAAATTGAATTGTGGAAAATTGGTGGAACAAGGAGTTGCAACCAGATATACTGGATTAATTAGTGAATGGCCTCAGAGGTGTTATTATAAATGTTGCTGGTGCAGTCTTAGGAAGAATGGAAAGGATAAAGTATAAGAATTGGTTTGATGGAGAGTGTGATCAAGTGACAAATCAAAAATACCAGGCATATAAGAGAATGCAGCAAAGGAACCATACATGAGGGGCCGTGGAAGAATACCGTGAAGCGAGAAGAAAAGAAAAAAGAATGCATAAAAAGAAGAAAAGGAAATATGATAACCACAAGAACTGATTGAACTGGAGCATTTAAGATGTTCAAACGAAAGTAGAGCGTTTTATCAAAAACTAAACAAGAGTCGAAAGGACTTTCAACCTAGAACAACCTTATGTAGAAATAAAGAAGGCATGATAGTGAGTAGCAATGAAGCAATATTTGAAAGATGGGCGCAATATTTTGAGGAAGTATTAAATGGTAATGCCTCTGAACAAGCGGAAGGTATGACTATAGACCGGAATCAAGGAATTTTTGAGGCTGAAGAGCGAGCGCCGACCACAAAAGAAGTAGAACAGGCTATCAAAAAATTGAAAAATAATAAAGCTCCAGGAATGGATCGCATCATGGCAGAATTAGTGAAATTTGCAGGCCCAAAATATGCTAAGCATTTACATCAGCTAATAGTTTAGATATGGATAATTGAAATAATCCCAGAGGAATGGAACCTAAGTATTGTATGCCCTATCTATAAGAAAGGTGATGTCATGGTATGCTCTAACTATAGAGGAATTAGTCTATTGTGCATAGCATATAAAATATTTTCCAACATTCTATTTAACAGACCCTCTCCCTTTGTGGAAGGCATAATTTGGGATTACCAATGTGGGTTTCATCAAGGAAGATCAACTAACGATCAGATTTTCATTGTTCGCCAGGTCCTTGAAAAGTGTAATGAATTCCAAATTGAAACACATCACCTTTTCATTGACTTCCGATCAGCCTATGACTCCATAGATAGAGATAGTCTTTTTCTGGCCATGGAAGAGATGCACATTCCATGGAAGTTAATCACCTTAGTCAGAGCCACTATGAGAAAGACCCAGTGCCAAATTAAGATTCAGCCCTATAATATAATTGGTAGAACACGAAAATCTATGAAAGAAGCTTTTCTTAATTTGGAACAGCAAAAAATCTGAATCTATAAATTAACCAAAATAAAACAAATTACATGCCGGTAACCAAATAAGACTGTGCTAATGGACCTACATATATTGAAATTGGCTCATATAAATTTGAGGCTGTATGTAGTTTCACTTACCTTGGATCAGAAGTTAGCTGTAAAAATGATATCAGTGATGAATAGGGCCCGGATTTTTATGACCTAAAAACTATAAATATATGCATGCACTTATGACCCAAAATTATGTCAAATATGACCTAAAAAGTGTAAAATATGACCTTAAATATTAAATGGGACATAAAATTTCACAATTTTAATTACAACTTTTACTAGAGTTTAAGAATAAAGATGATGAATATATGA
>NW_019725423.1:306173-306558 GCF_002891405.2 Cryptotermes secundus
ATATTTTAGACAAACACTGGTGCACATGGTATGAACACTAACTTAACTCTGTTATCTAAAAACACCATTTAAAAGAACACAAGCTATTCACGTCTCAATTTTCACTGAGTTATTCACGTCTCAGTTTTCACTGTTACAATTGCAATTTATAACTACATGCATTTTCAAATTTGAAAGATCGCCGATTATCACTAAGGATAGTTCTGCATTTGAAAAAACTTCGTTCCACATCACATGATGTGACGGAGCATATTTGAAGAATGTCAAGTCGTTTGGTGACAGTTCTGTATCATCTTCGAATGTTGCTAGTTTACCGGAAAGTATATCTGCAATCTTGCATAATGTTGAATAACCAGCATTCCGATGAAGAACACTTTCTATTTTG
>NW_019725423.1:307474-325161 GCF_002891405.2 Cryptotermes secundus
AACTTTGCGCTCCTTGAACTACATGTACTCACTTTAGGCATTGTAAAGTCAAACTGAAGTATTATAACGCCCTCCACATATATAAATAGAATACTTCTAAGCCCTCCAAGAAAGAATGGGATGTATATACCTTATAGTAAGACGGAGTACAATAGGAGAATACCCGTTACACTTGCCTCCCTCCTGCCTCGACTGGGAAAGGCCGGCTTGCCAGGTCATAAATGCTGCATTTCACAAATTTTCGCCTTTGTAACTGCAAGTACAGTCCAGTCAAAAATATGGTTTTTAATACGAACTTCATGTACTTGAACTCTATTCCACATTGAAGCAACAGTCCAGCCTGAAATTTATTTTGTAATACTAAATATTATGGAGCCGAAATTTTACATTATATCAAAGAATTGTTTCTAAAATGACAAAAATATGACCTTATTTCAAAATTATGCCAAAATATGCTGGAAAACCAGTAAAACTCTAAAATATGCATTTATATGCACAATAAAAATGACATAATTTCAATAAGAATGACTGGAAACATGCATAATTACATTTTAAAATAGGAATAAACCCTAGGAAAAAAATATGACATGTCATAGAAATCCGGGCCCTAGTGATGAAATAAAAAAGCGTGTACTTGCGGCAAATAAATGTCTCCATGGCCTTAGGAAACACCTGAAATCCTAATTAATACCCAGGAAAACCAAAATTGTGATGTATATAGTATTTATAAGATCAGTGCTATCTTATGCCTCTGAGACGTGGCCACAGTCAAGATGGTATGAAAGACTGTTAACTATATTTGAAAGGAGGATCTTGAGATATAGCTTTGGGCCAGTGGAAGAAAATGGAATATGGAGGAAGAGGTATAACCATGAGCTATACAAACTGTTTAATGAACCAGACATTATTGGATTTATAAAGGTGAAGAGGCTTGAATGGACTGGACACATAATACGTGCCAGTGAGAATAGAACGATTAGGAAAATACTTAATACTAAACCAGAAGGAAGTAGGAGAGTGGGAAGACCAAGATTACGATGGGAAGAATGTGTGTGGCAGGACATAAGAATTTTGGGCGTAAAGAACTGGAGGAATGTAGCATCGAATGGAGAAGAATGGCGAGCAATCCTGAGGAAGGCCAGGGCTCACGAATGGCTGTCGTGCCAGTGGTTGGTGGTGGTGGTGGTGGCGGCGGCAACGACGACAAGTATCCTTTAGAACAAGCATGTTTCTTAATTTTATCAAATCTCGTAATGTCAAAGTTGCACTGTAACGTGAAGCACATCATCTTCTGGGACACGATCTCTGTAGTCTGGTAGACATTTGTTGACATTTCAGAGGACTGCTGTCTCCATCTTCATGACCAAATCTGAAGATAGAGGCAGTGCATTTCTCTGAATCACTGGTACACTGCTACCAGACTATGTGGAGTCACATCCTAGAAGATGGTACTTTTCATAGTCACTACCATGAGAACCTCAAATTCTACGTCAGTGCTGATTGTCATCACCATATTCAGAGAATAGGCCTTGTCATCTGTGCATTCACTATCTGTCAATAATGCGACAATCATTTATTTATATAGCTGCTAAAGGTAACAACACACAAGTAAGAGATTACAGATCGCAGATGTAGCAAAACAGCGGGCTAATGAACAGGAAAATGAGCTGCTGAAAAACACTTTCTGGAATAAACATAACTGTAAACAAGTGGACGACACCCCATATGAGGTGGAATAGGATTTTATGAAAAGTTTTAATAAAAAAAATTTAATGGATATTAAGTAATTATTTATTTTAAGTGGACTGCAATGCACAATTTAGCGCACTTCAGAACAGTGTAACAGTTGGACACATTAAAACATCTGAAGATGGCCATCTGTGGCTGAAACATGTTGTGTTAAGTGTTAAATGGTGAATAAACAATTGTTGCGTTATTGACAGACTGTGAATACATAGACGTTTGGTTAAAAATTTGCAACAGAATGCTGAAATACAGACTTACATCTCCTTTTGTCTTAAGAGAGCTGTGCAGACAGTCTCTTTCTTGACCTTTAAGAATTTATTGCTCTTGTTTAATGATATTATATTGCTGCTGTTGGGAATTGGTCTTTGTTCATATTTTTTGTATGTTTGAGTCCCTGAGTAAACATTCAGTTTACTGTAAAGGTCATGTTACTACATTTGAACATGAAATATGTTGCAGAAAGAATTTTTGGCAGAACCCAAGTACGTGAAAGAACTGACACCAGGTAGGATGCTGCTGATTAGCCACAAGGAACACATCAATAAGCTTGGGATCCTGCTGAGTTTGGAAACAATCAAGAAAGATAGAGCCTTCAGAGTACTGGTTCTGTGTAATGATGAGAAAACTAGAACAGTTGATTATGGTGATGAGATTCAACTCTCTGTTGCATCATCTGACAAAGAGAAGTCCGAAGAACAATATAAACCTGATCCATTATGGTACAAGATGCTTGGTCTGGCAAACAAAAAGAAAATTTTTGTCCCAGATGAAGTGGGTGGACATACAATTCTGACTGTGACAACCGATGATATAATAGACATTGTGAAGAACAAAGTCAGTGTAGACACTAATTTAGTGATTCAGGACTGGGAGAAGAGGCAAATATCCAGGTTCAGGTAAGGCTCATAAATTACCAGCAAAGATGAGATATTTTATTCTCATACCTTCCACACTGTTACTTTTTCCTTGTGATATGGTTGAATTGTTTGCAGTATGGCAGTTGGTATTGACCATAATATCACAGACAAGTGAGTGTAGCAGTCATACTTGGTGTGGAAAAATTCAGGCATCTGATGGACTATATTATAGGTTTAAAGTATATTACAATTTCTCTCTTATTTACTCTGTGGCAGTAATGTTTCTGATCCAAAATTGCCATTTCTACAAAGGATATTTCAGGAGATAAAGAGCTTGGTGGCACAGGCACACAGAAAATCACACCATTTGTCAAGAATTTTTCTAACTTTATGTGTATCACATTATAAGAAATTAAACCAAAGCAGAGTGTTTCTTAGAAAGTTTGTAGATTTGTTCATGAAATGTAAACTAATTTCACATGTCACCTTACAGAGATTCTGCGCACCAATATACTGCCATATTGTACAGTTACCATGTTTTATTGTTTTTAAGAAGTTGTTAGATGTATGTTCTGAGCTACCATCATATAGATCTTCAGGATCAAATTGTGGCATGTAAACCCATTGCTAGGTGGCAACTGCAAGATAGGCGACTGCCCATAAACACCAACAGAGAAATGGTGTTTTCTGTGCAGTTTGCACAAAAAACTGCACGCATAACAGTGGAAACAGCAACAGAGGAACTGTTTTCTGTGCAGTCCATGCTGAGGTGTTATAATCAGGACAATTAATGAGCGTTCATATTGTTGTTCGACTGTCAGAAGTCATTGTTTCCGACATTCTGGACTCAGATCGCCTACCAGTCGTTTTCCACTTACTGAGTCATATTAGAACTAGGAACCTTTCAGACCCGGTTGACAGATTCGCAGATTTAGAGGCGTTTCAAAGCCTGGCCTCTGAATTTCACCAAGAATCCAAATTAACTTGAGAAGAAGCCGATAAAGCAGCCTGTGACTTCAGTGCCTCTATAGCTTCAGTATATAGGCCATCAACAGGCAAAATTACACTCTAGGGCTTAACAACTATCTGCCTGCTCTGGACAGTCTGCTAAAACATAAGCGGAGGTTAAGTAAACTGTGGCAAGTAACCCAGGATCCATCATGTAAAACAGCAGATGAATTACCTGCAGAAAGGCACTCAAATGGGGGGAGACAAAAGTAGGGAACTGTGAGGTCGCACTTCAAGCTGTGTGGCCTGTTGCAAAATCGCTTATGGAAACGGATGTACCAAAGACACTGACCACCATTCATGGGTCTTTAAGAACAACATATTGCCTGAACAAGAAAACCAATGCGATTGCAGTTTGTTTAGAAAACCAGTTCACATCTCATGACCTATGTGACGAAAACCATGAGTGACCAGTGGAGATTACAGTCCAAACTCTGCTCACATCTGTAGGTGACACCCCATTGGGAAAAGTAAGACCTTTCGACATACATGAATTAGTAAATTCGTTGAAATTAAGAAACACTTGAGGACTTGATGGTATTCCAAACAGATGCCTGAGGCATTTTCCAGGAAGACCACTGGTACATCTGACATATTAATGTAATCACTGCTCTCAGCTGTCCCATTTTCCAAAGCCTTGTAAAGAAGCAGAAGTTACAGCATTACAAAAACTTGGTCAGGAACAAAACCTCCCTCAAAATTTACGTCTGATTGGCCTCTTGTTCACCATAGGCAAACTATTCTAGAAGGTTATTCTGAAAATAGTCCAAAGGCACATTGAAGAAAGAGGCCTGCATAATGCATGCCAGTTCGGTTTCCATGCCCATCACAGCACAACACTTCAATGTATGAGACTTACAGATCACATCACCTTAAATTTCAACAATAACATGCCTGCAGCTGCGGTATTCTTGGATATTGAAAAAGCCTCTCATACAGCATGTCACTTTTGCATGTTATATAAATTATCTAAATTAAAATTTTTACATTCTAATCAAGATTATTAGCTCCTTTCTTAGAGAAAATTCAGAGTGTTGGTTGAAGGTTTAATGTCTATGCCAAGGGATATACAACCAGGGGTGTCACAAGGTTCATTCCTGTGCCCCGAATTGTACAGTGTGTGTGTGCCTATCTGGGTGTCTTTACTAATGACACCTTTATATATGCGACAAACTGCAGATAGGGTTATGTTCTCAGAAAGCTGCAGTGAAGTGTCAGTGCTGTTGAGACGTGGTCTGAACACTGGATCATGAAAATCAGTGAAGATAAGCCTCAGGCCATCTACTTTCCTCATAGGCTTAGGCACCCTGAGGCTCATCTTACACTGAATGGACAGAATATCCCCTTCGTCAGTCATGTGAAATATCTGGGTGTGATCGTCAATAAGAGGTTTACATGGAGACTGCACATGCAAATGACTGAAGACAAGGCCTTCAGAACATATATTAGAACCTACTCCCTACCCAGAAGTGAGTTTTAAGCACCAACACGAAACTGACCCTCCATGAAGCACTGATAATGGCACGCTTGCCCCACTTGGGAATTAGTGGCATGCACCCACCTCTTAAAATTGCAGTGGCTGCAAATCAACGTTCTCCACACCATTGGAAATTTTCCAAGGTGGACACCAATCTGTGATTTGCACACAGCTTTCAACCCCTATGTGTATATGATTACATAACAATTATTGTGCAGGCAACAAATAGAAGTCATATGAAGTCATGAGAATGAACATGTTCACAGCATAGGACAAGGCAATGGCAGACATAGAAATTACAAGCAGCTTAAACTTGGTGGTGGTTTAGCTTCTGAGTGTTCAAGTGACTGAGCTACTGTTGTAGTGTAAAAGGAAGAATTTTCGGTAACATTCTGTATGTGTGATACATACACTTGACAGAAGGCGAAGCCTATTCAAAAGAGACGAACCCATCCTGTCATCAGATTAGATGGTACATAAGGTATGACTGGAAGGGTTCAGTTGTAAAAAGAAACTGATTGTGAGCCCCAAAGGGCTTGGCACCAAGACTATCTGATTAGTGGTAATCTGCCAGTCATAAAGGAGTTGTGTCGAAAGTCAACAGTTGGAGCAATGAGTCAGTTGTGAGACAGTCGCCAGCCAGTAAGAATGTGAGTAAGGAAGCAGAGGGCACTGTTGGGATCCATCACCAGGCAACAACTGGTGAAGACACAGCAGATTGAGAAGGCTTAATACATGCTGTAGCGAACCGCACAGTATGTGAATTAGCAATAGCGCTATAGTTACTTATATAGTTACAATCTGTAAATGTTCAGCAAATCCAATTACCAATCCAAACCCCATCTGTAGTTACTCCATCACATGACAATATATTGAATTGTACTAGTATTGTTTCTGCCTTACCTAATCTGGAAGAAATGGATAAGGTTCCAAATAAGCACCTTTTATTCGTTTGGAATTTGAAAAATATATGGATGACCTCTTCTTTTGAAATTTCTCGAAACAAATTTTTGAAGATTGTCATAATTCTTAATAACTGTGATTACTGTGTGCCTTGTCCATCTTATCATTTTTGTTTTAATCCTCTAACACTTTTAGGTGAGATGAGTGTAAATTGTAAATCTCAAATTTGGCTTCCTGTTGTTCTTTTAAATAATTAGATTAATATTTATACATTCCAAACATCAGTATATTAATTATTTTAATTTTATTCTATTTAATAAATTTATGTGTTAATGGTAGAAATATTAATTTTAACAACTTGTGAAGCTCCTCCATATGTAATTTTTGCCATTTATCTGTTCATATCTCCTAAGATCAAATATTCTTACCACTTTCTTCTTGAACACCCTCAAAGTGTGTTGTGCCCTCACATCAAGTTTTATGCTCATATAAAACAGAAGATAACATTTTAATTATATATATATATATATGAATTTATAGGAGAAACTGTAAAATAACTGAACTGATTCTAAAATGAAGGACGTTATTGATTCTGAAATGTGGTCTGCTTTTAATTTCTACAAGAATATAATTTTGGTTTATAATTGTATATTCCAAACGCTTGAACATTAGTACATTTTTCAAAACATTTATTGGCTGTTCATTTACTGTGGTGACAAGACATGAACATATGCTTGAAACAACTTAAACAGATGTATTGTAAAATGTAACAGTTTTATTTACATCTCTCAGAACAGCCACATTTTAAGCTTTTCATACCCACTTCTATTAAAGAAAGAAAGTAGTCTTATGGGATCACCATGCTGTCTTTGGCAATTGTGTGTTTGTGTGTGAGACAATTACCATTTATTTCTTATTCTTAGAGATGATCCGCCTGGACAGACATGCAGTCAAGCTGTCCAAAGGCTGACAGAGTTTACTAAGAATGTGTCATCAGGCACTGTGCCTCTGGAATTTGTGGGCCCAGCCAAAGATATACATTTGAAGAACTTTGACGTACTACAGAAACTGAATGATCTAGAGCAGAAGTTAAATGATTGCACGAGCATGAATATTGCCAACTTTGAACAACTGGTAATACAATATATTATATATTCTCATATACATATTCATTATTCACAACATAATTTTTCCTTTCCATACAGCAGGCTCTTAAGTAAGTTAAGTAAAAGTTGTACACTTGAATAAGTATATAGTATAGGTAATAAATATCTTTGCATATGTGCATGTGGTGACCTCCAAATATTGATCAGAGACAAATTGTGTATCTTAATGACTTGATAGTTTTAAGATTCCTCTGTATCGTAGTGGTACAGACTTCAGGAAAGAGAGTAATATAATACAGCATTTTTTTATTTTTTTATTATTTTTTTCCCCATTTTTTAATTTCATAGAAGAGTGAAAAATGTGTTGTCCTTTCAGTGCTTCTGTTTCTGTATAATCAACATTCATGGTTATCAACTATTGAATCCTTTTATGAGATGACTGAGAATTTGAAATAGCAAATTTCTGTTTTTCGGAATTCTGTACAAAGGAAAATGGGTTCATTCTTAACAATCTAGTTTTTATTTGAAGATAGCTGAAAAATGTATTAACTTCAAATTATTTTATGACCCTCTGCAAAATTGAGCTTTTAGATTTAAAAACTCTCTGGCAATGAATAAGTACAAGCAAGATTAAATGCTATATGCTAAAGGGTAACTTATGCAGAAGATCTGATGAGGCTCCAACACCATGTCCTTATACTGGTATGTGATGATCCTCTTATAATTTTATCTAAATGTAAAGTTAAAGTAATTGTTTCAATCACATAAATCATCTGGGGAAGTGATACATTTTGTTGGTTCACCAGTTTAAAGAAGTATTCAGATGTAAGCAACTGGAACAGAAGAGAGAAGATTTGCTGTACAAGAAATCACCCAGAAGCCTATCACTGTATCCAGAGTTTAAAGAAAGAGTATGTGTGCTTCAAGAACTTGGGTACATAGACAAAAATAATTCAGGTGAGTGAAAAAAGGAGTTATATGAATATTTTAGTGATGCATTACGCAGATAACTTTTAGAGAATCACCATTTCTTACATATCAGGAAAGACATACACTCAACTCTTGATTATCCGGGGGCGGATAAACTGGTTTGCGGCTTAACCGGGGCTANGAACAGAAACTCGTGTGAACCGGGCTTCGAAATGTTAAGCAGTGGGGGTGCAGCCAGAAGAGTGGGAAGAAAGTGAGAATGAGGAAGAGGTGGACAGTGGTGCTAGTAAGAAAATATCACATGGTGCTGCTCTTAATCATTTGGAATCAGTTTATTAAGTGACAAGCTAATATTACGTAGGCTTCGTACGGATATCCGTAGAAAGGAAAATGCCGTGAAAAAGCAAACGACAATATTAAATTTTTTAAGTGTTAAGTGTGAATATTCGTAAAAAGTGTTGGATGTTGTTGAACACTGTGATTGAAATAACTAATTCATACTTCAGTGTAATGTAAAAAAAGTATTAAATAGGCCATGAGATGACATAAAAATGAGATTGAATAAATTTAAATACAGGTAGGCCTATAGTATATTATGAAGGTACAGTATTACAGTACTACTTTTAATAAAATTTGTCTTAACCGGGTTTTCAATTAATCGTGATTTCCATCCCCACCATTATCCTGGATAATCGAGAGTTGAGTGTATATGAAATTTAATTTCTTGTCTCTTTTTACCCTGTAGCGCTGAGTAGAGTGAAATATACAATACAGTATGTCAGTTGTACCTGAAAAGATATTTTTTTCCTTTGCCCTTTATGTGTGTGTGTATATAGAACAACATCAAAAGAAATGGCTTGGAAGCTATGGAAGGTGTGACATTTTTGTAGGATTTTTGCTTTTCCTGGTTCCTAACTCATGATTTTAGTCCTCAGTAAGCAGGTAAAGTTGTCTGTGTATTTAACGAATTAAGTACTACGCCCTGAGGGCATATGGGGGAGTGGATGTATAGATCCACCTTTTCTTCACCTTAACATTAGCTGGAGGTGAGTGGTCAGCTTCACTTCCCGGCCGCTTTACGCCTGGTGAAAGAGCTCCAGGTACCCATTGGATAGGACGTTGGATGGACCTCAGAGCCAGTCTGGATGACTTGGAGAAGAGAAAAATCTTGACTCTACTGGGACCAAACTCCAACCCCTTGGTTATTCAGCCAGTAGCCAGTCGCTATACAGACTATGCTACCTCTGCTCCTTTTAGTTCTTAGTTCTATCTGATTGTGTGATGAATGGATAGACACTTAAGGATTAGGAATACAACTGGGGACCATAATATTCTGGGACTGATTTTTTTCCCCATTTTTTTTATGAACTAAAAGTCGTGCCTCTTAGTCATAGGTACCACTTCAAAGCATTGCATGCAATGATTCCAGTGATCCTGCCCCTTGCAGAAGCAGTTCTGATGCTCTCCTTGCAGGATGTTCATTTCCTATATTACATTATGAAAAACCTGCCACCTTCTGAAATGCCTTTCCCTTGTGGGTGGTTTCCAGCTTTGAGAACAAAATGAAGCCAGTAGGTGCTAAATATAGTGAATAAAGTAGACATATTGAGGAGTGAGATTTGAAGAATACAAAGGATAGTCAGATTTGGTTGTTGTGAAATTTCACCATCCTTGTAAATCCTGTGGTTGTATAGGTATGTACTTTACTTTTAAGACAAGCTTATGGTCTCAAGATTTGCCTGATGTCACAAAAGAACTTTTCATATACATCTATACAGCACTTGTGTTATGTGAACTTCATTTCTTATGGAAATGTTCATATTTGTGAAGGATAATTTATGATTTTCTTTGATTAGTGAATAAATGTTAATTAGCACCATCTTAAGAAAATATTTCTATATGATCTGTCTCATTGGCTGTTGATGTGGTTGATGACAGTCCAGCTGAAGGGACGGGTTGCTTGTGAAATGGGGAATCATGAGCTGATGATCACTGAAATGGTGCTGCATTGCGTCTTGGCTGATAAGCAACCAGCTGAGATAGCTGCACTGCTGTCATGTCTTGTCTTCCAGCAGAAAAGAAAAACTGAACCAGTTCTAACAGAGACACTTAAAAAGGTAATTCATTGTAATTTCTGTACATATCTGAAATAGAATTTCTCAATCTGTCTCGTGTCATATTACATGCTCTAAATTATGAAGACATGCCGGGAGAAAAAAATTGAAGTGGTGAAATAGTTGGAAATCAGGCAAGGGCATTATATGTAGTTTGGGGCTTAAGAATGTTATAAGTGCCAGTATTTGAGCTTGAGGGGCTTGTGGCAGTGTAGTTGGTTGAGGCACTATGCTAAAAGTCAGAAGGTCGCGGGTTGAAGTCCCGATGAAGTGGATTTTTTTCAATTCACCTAATCCTTCTAGCTGCATTATAACCCTGGGGTCAACTCAGCCTCTAACAGAAATGAGTACCAGGAATTTTCCTGGGTGGTAAAGAGTGGCTGGCACATAAGGCTGACAACCTTACCACCATCTATAAGCCAATTGTCTAGAGAAAATTTGGGAGTCTTGACATCTCGCAACCCTGCGGGCCTTTACAGCCTGTTACAGTGATAGCTTTAGTATTGGAGATTTGTGAGTGTTTCTTAATTATGCCCTGTGGTTGATGGGTGTGTTTTTTAAGGTTTTATGAATCTCCCCATATCATAATAAAACAAAAAACAAACTCTGTGGCCTATAGTCCGCAAATGAACTATACTGACCGAGCGACCGCTGCTTGTCAGCAAAGTTAGTGCTCGGTCCACTCAGCATGGCGGCCACTGATTGGCCTATTGTACCTGCCCTGGGTGATTATGATAATGGAGAATTTGGTGGAATGAAGATTGGCAGGGGAAACTGAAGTACTTGAAGAAAACCTGCCCCAGCGCCACTTTGTCCACCACAAATCCCACTTGGCCAGACCAGGGATTGAACCTGGGCCGCAACGGTGGGAAGGCAGTGACTAAACACTTGAGCTGTGGCGCGGTCAGGGTGTCACTTGGTCAGCGCAACAAATCCCCGTGGCCATTAATCTCGGTTTTCTAGACTGGAGCCACTATTTCCTTGAATTAGCTCCTCAATTAACCTCAGAAGGCTGATTGGACCCCGTTCCAGACCAACTACTTCTCAGAAAGTCTGGTAGCGCCGCGAATCGAACCCGGAACCTCTGGATCTGTAGCTGGGAACTCTGACCACTAGACCACAGAGGCAGTCTCCCTTTATAACAGACTTTAAAAAATGCTTCACGTTGAATTTGTTTTATGAATAAGTCACCCCTTACTCTGGCACATATGAGGGATGTTCAATAAGTAAGGTTTCCTAGCATGTAACATTTGTGTTACTTGAGCTTTTTCTTTCCTGTAAGTTGTAGCACAACGTGCAACAAATAGTGCAAAAGTTGGTCAGTCAGATGCTAAGATGCAATTATAAAGACGTGGAAACAGCTCTTGGTGAGTGGTTGTGAATGTAAGACCCCAGTTTCTATGAGAAAATGGTGATACTTATTGGAATAAATGAGTTACATTGAACACTGTCATGACTTCTCATTTAATTTGTGACGTAGGGGACCTTATTTATTGAACCTTCATACTTGACATGTAAATCTGCAGGTATTTGTTTTGATTAATGCGTATTGGCCTTATGTGTGGTGCAGCTGGCTAAGCATTGTATTATTTCACTACTCATGCTGTTACACCAAGTTAAAATCCAATTGCCAGCTCCCCAAGGAGATTAAAAATTCTGTTCCTGGATGATAAAAGTTTAACTCTCTTTTCCTAAATATGTATGGGCTAGGATAACTCAGTGTGTAGAGTGACTGGCTGTGGGCTGGGTAACTGGGATCAGTACCTGCTGTCCAGGGTAGAGATTTCACCACCACCTTAGAGCAGTTTTTTGGATCTGTCAATTCATATGAGTATGCAGGTCTCTTTCTGCAGTGCTAATACAGCTGAAGCATGATGGGTATAGAATACATGTTTTTGTTTCTCTTTTTTTATTTTTCTCCGTTGAGGACTCCATTCTGTAACTGTTGATAGCCGTTATAAATCTCATTTCTGCTGTTTATTAATTTGGTATTTGCTGTGGAGTAGAGTTTAAGTTCTTATCCTCTGAGCAATATAACAGGTCTATTCTAAAATCTTTTCTGGCAATCAGCCATGTCATTGTTGATTTAAAAACCAATGTTTCCAAGATCTCTTCCTTCTCAGAAATGTTGGTTTTTAACTTATCATTGACACGGCTGATTGCTGAAGAACATTTCAGCACATTTATTCTCTATGACAGCTTCAGATCTTACATATTATAGACAGTGTCACGTAACTTCGAACAAGGCCCCGCATTCATAGTCAAATCACATGCATAGCTTGTGGTGGGAGGAGTTTCTTAACACTTGTTCTTCCGCTGGCTGCCTGTCATTTCTCCCACCATCCACGCCCGTGTCTGAAATGTTTCTTCTGGCATTCAAGGTTACTCTTGGCCTTTTTCAAAGTTACGTGACACTTGCTATACAACTACAGTACACAATAACAGTGATGACAGGACTGCCATCTGTAGGACTGTACTGTGCTAGTTATGATTTATTTGTTGCATTAAATTTGTATGCGAAATTAGTGTTGTAGTTACCATGAAGTATTATTTAGTACCTCTGTTTTTTTACTTGCAGGGTGTACGACAGATTGAAGAAATAGCAAAAAATGTGGAATGTATGGAGAGGAAGTATGGCATAGAGTCAGGACACGATAAACTGAACTCTGGGCTCGTGGAGGTTGTGTATGAATGGGCTCAAGGAAAAGTAAGTTCATACATAAAATTCTTGGCATGGTTTTGTAATTAAAAGGGTTTCAAGCAGGAGCAGTCTGTCAGGAAAATATACAGAACAGTTCATTAAGTGTATCTGTATTTGAACTTTGACATCATTAATGTATCAACCTTGAGAAGGAAAATAATTAGATATTTGTCAACATATTTGTAATAGGACATCCTTCATGAAATTTGTGGTAGTCACATGAACATTTAACATGGAAACAAAGCCACTGCCATTTAAGCTGTATGATAAACATGATGTTACAGCACATAACACAATTGATGTTTTATCTTTTTGACAAAACTTTCATATTAAGATTACGTACCCCAAAGGTAGTATGTTTTGTGTGTGCAGGCATGTCCTAACAACTTCATTCCTGATGGTTTTATAGGGTTAGAGGTTTGTGACTCACAGGGAATTAAATGCATCAGAATCCATGCATGGTGCATAAAATATATTATAAACAACTTCTGTTCTTCCCATGGATTAGGTTGTTTATTCCCTGTTCCAAAGGAAAGATGCTGTTGAGCCTTTCATTTCTTTCTAGGAATACTTGGCATGTAAATAAAAAGTATGTATTTTTCTGATCACTGTAGTCACTCTGCTTTAAGAATAAAAGGCCAAGTTCTGTGGTCCCTTGGTGTGCTTAAAGTTATAGCTGAATGCAGGGATGAGAGATTTAAGTTTTATCAAGCATACTCATGTCATCAGCTGAACTGTGTGGAACAAATGATCTGTTGAGATGAACAAAGGCATAACACACTGAAAATACTGTATATATATAATTACTAAAATATTAGGATAATTGCATCCAGCTTCTTAGGCCCTAAAACACATTGATACAGTGCTTTATTAAAAAGCAAATATACCTTGGAACCTAATGTGTGAAGAGGGTTCTGTATATTTGTAGTTGTATTTGAATGCATATAAAATTGTTGTGTGTGTTAAAATAGTCTCAAATATGTGCTTGCAGCCTTTTTGTGAGATTATGCAGTTAACTGATGACGTCCAGGAAGGCATCATTGTGCGGTGTATCCAGCAGTTAAATGAAACATTATGTGATGTGAAGAATGCTGCCCACCGAATTGGAGATCCAGCACTTAAACAGAAGATGCAGGAAGCATCAGATGCTATCAAGAGAGACATTGTATTTGTTGCTAGTCTGTATACAAGTGAAGACAATCCTAAACCCAGTCTGTAGCATATATTATGAGATTCTACATGAAAGACTTTGCCTGATTGGTGATGAATGAAACTAGCAGGATTCAAGACAATATATTTCACAGTCTTATGGTGTGTGACTAGAGGCAGGGTTTGGATTGATAATTGAATTTATTGAACACTTACAGATCATAACAAGTAACTATAGCACTATTGGTAATTTGCACACTCTACAGTCTGCTCTCCCTTCACCAGTCATTGCCTTGTGATGGATCCCAATGATGTCCTCTGCTTTTATGCTCAAGTTCTGGTGACTGTCCCAAAACTAACTCATTGCTCCAACTGTCGGCTCTCAACTAACCCAACTCCACTCCACTGATTCCTTATGTAGCCTCATCGTGGACCACACAGAAAACACCGCTTCCAGCAGTTCTTCCATTGTTGTCTACATATGTTGCTTTGGTACTGTTCTGTATTTACGAAGCTGTTTCTCTGGTTCCTTATTCTAGCTGTCAGCCCGCATGTCACGATAATGACAGCATACTGTTCATAACTTTAATATTTACAGTACCAATTTGAGAGTAAAGTATACTGACTAAAGCTTAACGTGTAACTTAGAACCTGTGAATCGAAGAAATACAGTGAAACCCCTGTTTAAGATTTCTTTGGGTACCACTGGTTTTTAACACTAAATTGAGGTAATTTTAACACGAGTATGTTGACTTGCAATCTCTGAAATTATATGTTAATTAAGAAAAAACCTAAAATCAAAGAATGTTAAATGGAGCTTTCATTGTACTCCCATTCAGTGTTTCACTAAAAATTAGCATGAAAATCCATATGTTTAAATTCAAAATGAACAAGAACTTTGTTATTGAGGCCTGGTAATGCGGTTCATAATAACGTTTGTGTTCTTTGTGCAGTTCAGTCTTCTGGACTGTTAATGGTTTGTAGTTTGGAGACAGTCTGGTCTTTTTTTAGGGAACATTGGGCTGTCCCCAGACTATGCAGCATTACAACCCAGAAGACCATATTCTGCATAAGCATTGCTGTGGGAACCTCGAATCGAACATTTGTGTTCTTTGCTTTAAAAAGCTTGTTTTAATGTAATTGAAATCATGTGCTACTTTGTTCAAAGGACATAATGAGGTTTTGAAGCATATGGAAAGGTATGTGATGTAAACCTAATAGCAGACAAGCCATACATGGAAAAACAATCAAGTTTTGTAAACAGTTTACACATACCATCACTTTCCATATACAAATTATGCAATGGCAAAAGAAATATTAACTAGTCAAAGTGCACTGAAAGAGTAAGACTGTTCAGTAGTAAAGTTGCCGAATTCCATTCTGAAGTACAGAGTTTAATTCTCACTAGAAATCGGCTCTAGAATTTTAGTTTTTCTCAGGCACATGTAGTGACTGTCAGGTTAAGCATTATAATAGGCTATGGTGACATCCAAATTCTTTCCAGTGCTGGCCAATCAATCCTGTGCAGCAGAGTCCTTGGGAAGCTAAGAAATACCCTGCCTCTTATGGGACCTGGTTTATTACCATGTTCGTAAGAGCCTGCCCAAGTTTGAGGCCCTGTGTAACACTGTGGAAGGTGCTAGTTCTCATAGTGAGGTCTATCCCCTGCCTAACCTCTGGACTGGAGGACTACCCCTTACTGAGTGTTTGCAACTACTTATTCGGTATTTTTGCACCCTCCATACCTGAAGGCCATGCCATGGTAACAGTTGCTCACCATACATAATCGTCTGCTCATGTTGTATGCTAAATAACCTGTGCAGTTAATATACTGTCATTTAAATATGAATTAAAATATGTAACTGAAAATAAAGGTTGATATTTGCTTATCTGTCAGTCACGGTAGCCAAGCTGTCTAAGGCACATACTGTCTTCACTCACTCGGAAGCCAGGATCACGGGTTTGAATCCCGCACAAGGCATGGACGTTTGTTGTGTGTATGCGTTTATTCTGTTTGTATTGTCCTGTGTTTAGGTAGAGGTCTTGCGACAAGCTGATTACCTTTCCAAGGAGTCCTACCGTCTGTAAAAATGATCATGAAACTGATAAANGTAATGTGGTTCATAATAACGTTTGTGTTCTTTGTGCAGTTCAGTCTTCTGGACTGTTAATGGTTTGTAGTTTGGAGATAGTCTGGTCTTTTTTTAGGGAACATTGGGCTGTCCCCAGACTATGCAGCATTACAACCCAGAAGACCATATTCTGCATAAGCATTGCTGTGGGAACCTCGAATCGAACATTTGTGTTCTTTGCTTTAAAAAGCTTGTTTTAATGTAATTGAAATCATGTGCTACTTTGTTCAAAGGACATAATGAGGTTTTGAAGCATATGGAAAGGTATGTGATGTAAACCTAATAGCAGATAAACCATACATGGAAAAACAATCAAGTTTTGTAAACAGATTACACATACCATCACTTTCCATATACAAATTATGCAATGGCAAAAGAAATATTAACTAGTCAAAGTGCACTGAAAGAGTAAGACTGTTCAGTAGTAAAGTTGCCGAATTCCATTCTGAAGTACAGAGTTTAATTCTCACTAGAAATCGGCTCTAGAATTTTAGTTTTTCTCAGGCACATGTAGTGACTGTCAGGTTAAGCATTATAATAGGCTATGGTGACATCCAAATTCTTTCCAGTGCTGGCCAATCAATCCTGTGCAGCAGAGTCCTTGGGAAGCTAAGAAATACCCTGCCTCTTATGGGACCTGGTTTATTACCATGTTCGTAAGAGCCTGCCCAAGTTTGAGGCCCTGTGTAACACTGTGGAAGGTGCTAGTTCTCATAGTGAGGTCTATCCCCTGCCTAACCTCTGGACTGGAGGACTACCCCTTACTGAGTGTTTGCAACTACTTATTCGGTATTTTTGCACCCTCCATACCTGAAGGCCATGCCATGGTAACAGTTGCTCACCATACATAATCGTCTGCTCCTGTTGTATGCTAAATAACCTGTGCAGTTAATATACTGTCATTTAAATATGAATTAAAATATGTAACTGAAAATAAAGGTTGATATTTGCTTATCTGTCAGTCACGGTAGCCAAGCTGTCTAAGGCACATACTGTCTTCACTCACTCGGAAGCCAGGATCACGGGTTTGAATCCCGCACAAGGCATGGACGTTTGTTGTGTGTATGCGTTTATTCTGTTTGTATTGTCCTGTGTTTAGGTAGAGGTCTTGTGACAAGCTGATTACCTTTCCAAGGAGTCCTGCTGTCTGTAAAAATGATCATGAAACTGATAAATCAGCCCTATGCTCCACAGTGGAGGCAAAAATAAAAATTTTTCCTCTTTGCCTTTAATGGTGAAGCTTTGCTTTAGTTCCATTTTCATACTGGCATATGCTGAAAGACAAACTTCGTGGGCTTTGTTGATGGCTTATTAGTTACAAAATTTGTATGGCGTATGTATTCAAAAACAGTGATGGTTAATTAGCATTGCACATATTTCAAATTACCCATTTCAACCTATCAGTATATGTACAATACTAATGCAGGAAGCCAGCATAGTGACTAGGCTGTGGGCCAGATATGACTGAGATGATGTTTGATTCCCAGCAGGGGTAAGATATTTTTCTTTTCTCCAGAATGTTCAGACTGGCTCTGGGGCCCACTTAATCTCCTATACAATGGGT
>NW_019725423.1:325168-351557 GCF_002891405.2 Cryptotermes secundus
TTTCCTTGGGGGGGGGGGGGGTTAAGCAATGTGCATGAAGCTGACCACTCACCTCCATTTAGTACAAAGATTAAGAATGGTAGATTGATATCTCTGCTCCCTCAGACATCTTAATGGTGTTATGTTTAAGACCAAAAATAATTTTACCTTTTTAAACTTCAAAAGTACCCATATTTCTTAACTTCAATTTGTAATTTGTCATTTTCAGTAAAATTCTTATATTCTATTCACCATTTTGTTTCCTCATTCTTGCATGTCATTTCTGCAGACTGTAAAGTTCCTTTTAATGTTTCTTTACAACTGCAACATATTGTCTAAGAATTCCTTTATATGCTATAATACTATACGTCGTATCTTAATATTTTTTGGGGAGCATCCTGTTGCATTAGTTCATGGCTATAGGTATATAAATTCATAACTTAAAATTATGTGTTATGTAACATGTGATACTGTTGTTTTTCCTTCTGCTTCATTTTTTGTAGCACTGTATATTTTGTGGATGGTATCTTGGTTACAGGTGCTGTACTAGTGTGTCGTTAATTTTCATGATTTGACATGCTTCCCAAGCATGTGTTAATTTACATTTTTATTTATATAGATTAATCATCCTATACACTAGATTTGTGAAACCCTTATCAAAAGGAGTTTGACTGTGTTAACCACAACATACTCCTGGCAAAAATGGAATTCTATGGAATCTCGGGCATGATAAGTAAGTTAATTAGATCATACTTACAAAATAGATATCAGAGAGTATCAATGCAAGACATCAAACTTAATAAAGTGTCTTCAGAATGGGAACTAGTTAAATATGGAGTTCCACAAGGGGCCTTTATTGTTCCTTATTTACATAAATGATTTCCCATTATCCGTTAAGAAAATAGGTAATCCAATATTATTTGCTGATGATACAAGTATTATATCAAACACGAATCCTGAAGAATTTAAAAATAATATCAAATTAGTTCTGAACGAAACAATTATGTGGTTTAATAGTAAGTTTCTAACATTAAATTGTGATAAATCACACCTTATACAATTCTTTCTAAAAAAGCACAGGGAAATAGAATTGCAAATAATATCTAATAATTCAATTATTACAAATATCACTTGTACTAAATTCTTGGGAATAAATGTTGATAGTACCTTATCTTGGAAGAACCATATTACGGATTTATCATCATGGTTAAATACGGCTTGTTATGCAATAAGGGCAATAAAGCCATTTATGTCACCAGAATCAATGATGATTATCTATTATTCCTATGTACATTCCTTATTGTCATTTGGGGTAATGCCCCTCATAATGAGTATCTTCAAAATTAAAAAATAATAATAAGCAACACAGCACGCATATAAACTACACCAGTAATAACAAGAACACATCACCAAAAGGGATAGACGACAATTCCACTATCAAGGAAGATCAAACACAATCCATACTGGTTCACGAACAAATTTCTTAACTTAAAAATAAATTTTTACACACACTCTAACATAATCTTAACGTAAAGGAAGGCTGCTGTGGTGAAACAAATTGAAATTTATATACAGTGTAGTGGAAAATTACATCCTTTATGGGAGTGATTGCAACTACGTCACTTCTAAGTAATATACTTTAAGAATGTTATTATAAAAGTTTACGTCAAACATATATTTTGACAATGGAAAAATAAACAACTACATATAGTGGCCATCATCATGTTTTAAGTGTATATAGTCTTATAAAAACATTTATGTATTGGTGGGTTCCTGATTGTAGTAGTATACCTCCGATGATGATTCATTAAGAATCGAAACATGTTAGGTAACTAAGTGCTGAAGTGGTGAAAGCATTAAATGTCACATTGGACTGAAATAAACTTAATTGTAAATAAGTTATATCTGATAATGTTATATTTTAGCGTTCTGTTGCGCTGATTTAAGTCCATGATTTATTTCAACCGTCTTCCATTATGCACTGGAAGACGGTTGAAATAAATCATGAAGTTATATCTGATTCAGGTAGACTGGATTCATGTCGCGGATTGTTTAAAAAATTACAAATATTGCCACTTCAGTCTCAGTATATTTTCTCCTTGCTTCTTTTTGTTGTTAAGAACAAATTATTTTATAGCTAATACTGATATTCATGATATCAACACATGTTATAATCACAATTTATATTTACCTTCTACAAATCTATCAATAGTTTATAAAGGATTACTTTTCTCGGGTAGCAAGATTTATAACCACTTACCCTCAAACATTAAATTGCTATCCAGAGATATTAAAGAATTCAAATTTTTATTAAAAACCTATCTTGCTGAACATGCTTTTTATAGTATTGATGAATATTATATCTCAACTTCTCAATAACACTTTGTCTAGATTGTCTCTCCTATGGATACTATAATTCCATCAAATCTCCACAGGCATTACCACCAGTAAAGGTACAATAGGACATATGGAGGATTTAAGACCACAGAAACTGTTTTCAAGACTAATTATACTGTCATATTATTATCTCTGTATTACTATATTATTATTATTATTTATAATTTGGCATACTATTTCTGTATTATTGTATTCTTATTACTATTTAGTATTAGTATTAATATTAATCTTTGACTTGTCCCATATCATGTATAATGATTCATGGATGAAATAAAATTGAATTGAATTACACAGCTTATTCATATGTATCTACTACAACTGTATCAGTGTTTGTATTGTATAGGACTGCACTAATTTATAGTGGTTCTTAGTGTTTTCATTTGTCCTTGTATGGGTTAGGAATGTATATTTTATTATCTTATGTTCAAACATTGTTATGTATGTATATTTTATTATTTTATGTTTAAACATTACAGATTCTATATCCAATAGGTTGGTTTGACCTTATATGGATTGACAGAATGCAATAAATAAATAAAAGTAAAGTAAACTAGCTGACCATCAAATCTAGCTGTTAACTGTGATTGATGCTGAAATACAATTGTATTTAATGCAAAAGCATGATTCAAATTAATAGTTTAATACACATGTACATGTTCAAGAACATAACACATACCATAATATTTAGTAAATGAGCATACAATGACCAAACTTGTGTGTGTAGCTGTATGAAGTTTTTTAAAGTGCTCTTTGCTCACTACCTGCCATTTGCCCCTGGCCTTTGCTGACTTCACTGATACATATCCACTGGCCTTCGTTGTTCTCTCGCCAAAGGCTCACTTTGTTATCACCACCAGAAACTGCCAAGATATTTCCAGTGAGTGACCAGCTCACATTCCAAACTACATCATCAAATGTATGTAGTACCGTTGGTGTCCAGGTACTATCATCACTTGTCCATATGATAACACGTCTGTCCTGAGAACAACTAGCAATGATGCTACGTGGCAAACCAATTGATGGAGCCCAGGCCACATCACGTACCCAATCTGAATGGACTTCCAACTTGGCCTCTTCAATCCAACGCTCTCCCTCCTCCTTCCAGATCTTTACCAAATTGTCACATCCACCTGTTACAAGCCTCTTGACTATAATGGGTGATCTAGCAGCAACAGAAGCATCAAAAGCTGGATTAGGCGATGTGGCGGGGCACCAGCTAACAGCATTACATCCAATTGTGTGTGCATTGGGAATTTTTTTTGCTTCCCAATTTCCAGTGTCAGGATTACTGGAAAGAATGGACAGGGATCCATCAGAACTTCCGCATGCCAGCATGAGGCCAAAATCATGTGGGGCCCATGCCACCGAATTCACCGAGGAATCATGACTGCTATATTCATACAATTTAACCCACTCTCCTACTTCTTTCCAGATTATCACCCTTCTATCATAGGAGCACGAAGCTAACAAATTTCCGAATTTTGGATGTGCCCAAGCTACTTGCCAAACTGGTCCATAGTGTCCTTTCAAGTCTGCTGTCAACGTTTGTGTTCCATTTTTGATGTCGTAAATTTTCACCGAGTGATCTGATGAGCATGTTGCCAAGCGAAGACCATAATAATCCATTTCAGCATCATGAATCATGTCTTCGTGTCCTGTATCGACAGTGTTTAGCAGAGACACCATCTTAATTGTTTACGTACGACAAAATATATACTCCGTTCACACGTCTTCACTCACCCCAAAAATCGCTAACACCTAGCACTAACGACTCCCGCTGCCAACGTGGAAAAAGTTGCGTACGTTTCGAACCGAGAACAAAATTTCTCTTCCCTCAAGAGAGTAGCATAAATAAATATCTAAAATATGAAACTAATAGAGAAACATAACACATGGTTATTATTGAATTTATTCTTGTTTATTGACTGACGATACTGATTTAAACAGATTGATATTTATTGATATATATATTACTTTCTAGGTAATCCGTACTCATAGGTATCTTTCTTGGAGAACTATTGGCCATCATGGAAACACCATCATGCAGCATAACGAATGATAGGCTACGTATATCACGTGGTACCATTGGAGAGACTTTATTGGCATGTTTTCGTGATCCTTTCGCGGGCTTGTGTGATGTGTGTAGAAAATAGGTAGATCGAGGTAGATGGTATGTGATTATTGTCGGATTGAATTCGCATAAAATGGTTCTTCAGAATAGTGGTAAATATAGGTCAGAAAAGAAAGAGGCTTCGAAAGGGTTTATAGGATCCAGGTAAGGCTCGTATTTGTCGTTAGCATAAGTAATGCCGAGGCTACATTCTCAGGCACACGAAGCCTCTAAGGTGGGTACTGAGAGAAAAAGCGGCTGGGGCATGAAGCTTTCCACTCACCTTCATCTAGTGCCGGGGTCGGGAATGGTAGAGCTATACCTCAGTTTTCCCAAACGTCTGCATGGTGGGCCTTCATTAATTAAGCACAAGTATAGTAGTAACCCTCGAAGCTCAGTTCCCTGTCAGAGAACATTAAGAAGAACAAATTCAAAAGAACGTAGCAATAAATGATTGTTTTACCTTTACACTGCGGTAAATAGGGTAACTGGATGCTGTATTTTGTTCCTATCGTCTAGTAATCATACAGAATCCCCGAATTCGATAACATAACGCGGGATGTTAGTACATATACTGAGGGCTAGTAACNTTTTTATAAAAACTGACTTGTCCAATTGTACATAATGTAACAGTTATGGATGTTAAATAAATCAATCAATCAAATGGTTATATGTTGTCACTGTGTTGTAAAGTTCTTCTAATTGATTAGTGCCCTGTGCATTAAATTCAGACTACAGATAGAAGTATCAATTCTGCCTTTGTACCACATCTCGGTCGTTGGATCACTCGATCACTTCACACCACCATTTTAAAAAGGAAATACTAATGTAATCTAGTATGCTTACCCTATAAATTTGTTGTGACAGACCTGTAGCCTAATCAGCATTAGAATTGAACAGAATTAAGTCAGACTGATTTGTGTTAGATTTAATAATCTGAAATAAAACCCAAAGCCAGTGACAGATTATGGAGTTGGGGTGGTTAGAACAGTTTATCTTGGCCTAGTAAATAATTCAGTTCCCAAATTAGTGACTACTATGTGGCTACCATATAGTAAAGTTCCTTCCATTAACTGACAAAGTAATAAGTGGAAATTAAACTGCTGTAGGTATACTTCATGATCTTAACTCCATTGTCGTCCATCACATTAGTAAACTAAATTATAGAATAATAACTGTCAGCACCATCCAGTGTGACTCAACTTGCAGTAATTCACCGCCCCTAAATTGTTCAGTCAGCTGACCTTCAGAAGGCATAAGATCAACAAGTTCAGTAACTACTATTACAAATTTTTTAATACATACTTAGAAGTTGTTATATAAACAATGTGAAGACTTCTGATAACTCTGAATAACACCCTAGTATTCAGTTTTAACAGAAGAGGCATAAGGACACAAACCACATCGGTTCAAGATCTTATACATTAAACATTAATAAGATTTTAATCCAAATAATTGTAAATAACTTTTATGTAAACACTTCGAAGTATGTATTATGAAATTTGTAAGAGTAGTTTCTGAACATGTTGAGCTTATGCCTTCTGAAGAGGGTCAGCTGACCGAAGCATGTAGGGGTGGTGAATGCAAGTTGAGTCACACTGAATGGTGCTGAAAGTTTTTATTCTATAATATACTTAATAATATATAGAATTTAAAATTTTTCATTTTCATGCCAAAATGAAACAAACTGAAGAAACCACGCAATTATATTCCAGAGAAGAGACATCAGAACTTCGACTTCGAGAATCACTTGAAAGTGATGCCATTGATTCAAAATATGGATTTGAGAGGGTAGCAGATCATCTTGAACGGACTGGATTTCTTATTAACATGCATACTGTATGTATTGAATGATTAATTATATATTGCATCTTCAGTAAGTAGTTACTTGTAGTGAGTCTGTGACATAACTTAGCAGGTGGAGTCCCTCCCTTGTCCCACTGACTGTTGTACATTTACTGTAAATCTCATCATGAATCACTGGGTAATCACTTTTACTTGAAGATGCAGGTAGTAAGGATGTCAGAAGCACTCACAGTATAGTCAACATCCACATGGTGCAGTCACCCCAAAAGATCCATGAGAGCCTGGAATCATTTAGTGTATGGGATACATAACTACATTTGAAATGCAAAACTTCACATCAGAAATTTTATAATTTTTTTTTTCAGTGATACAGTATGTTGAAACGCATAATTGCCCTCATCTTTTGGCTTCATTAGTCTCTTAAGAGCTTGAGAGTTTGCATAAATTTTCTGAACTATTTTGAATAAAAATTGTTTAAACATTTTGATGCAAGATGGAGTTTTCTGAAGTTATTCTTTTAATTTTGGACCAAACCAGATCCAACATTAAATAGGTATATTCCATATTCTTCTCACTGGAATATTGTTTGTTCTCATTCTCAGTTTGATGCTCCTTTCCAGAAATACCAAATTGAAGTCATACTTAACCCCAATAATTTGTAATATATATTTGATAAATGTTTTGCAAAATTTATATTAGTACTTCAATAGCTTTATTGGTGACTGAATTCATTTTATGCTTTGTCGTAATTCTACAGTTTACTAGTTCTGTAACATTCAATTTTTTCTGTAATAAATGAACCTTTATGCTAACAAATTATGTGAAATCACAAAGAACCAATAGGTAATATGTGTAGTCCAAATTGGAGTATACCTTTCCATTTTTGTGAAGTGTGTGATTATTGAAATATAAAAGGTAAGGTAAAGTTGTCCCTGTGCTTAGCTACTTAAGCACTATGCCATGAAAGCATATGGGGTAGTGGATATGTAGATCCACATTTTTTATTATTGAAATATAGAAATGGTATTTTATTTTGTAGACAGAAATACTGGATGAAGACAAGCGACTTGTCAGTGCTGTGGACTACTACTTCATCCAGGAGGATGGCAGCAGATTCAAAGTGTCATATCCTCGTATGCCATATTTCTACATCCTTACCAGGAAAGATTGTATTCAAGAAGTGTCAGCATTCCTCACAAAGAAATTTAGTGGCTCACTAGCTAGGGTGGAAGTGGTCACAAAAGAAGATTTGGATTTGGTATGTTACCTCATATGCGAATACATGTCTGTTGTAGAATACTAGCATTGGAGTGCAAAAAAGTCTGCACAATAATTTTAGAAACTCTTTTTGTCATTCGTGGTAGTTACCTATGTTACAAAATTTGTCAGGTGATAATCATTTATTTCTTCCTTACCATCTCTTCCATCACTTGTGTTCCATTCTATCATCATTCTCCTTTCCCCTCCCTCCTTTTCAGATTAGAACAATCTCTCACATCAAGTCTTCCATACCTTCATCTTCATCCATATTTTACAGTATTCCTTTATCATTCCAGTTAAATGTTTATCATTCACTCTCCCCCTTACATACCATAGCAGGAGACAAGATTTTTCCCCATATTCTGATAATGGCAGAAGATAGTTAATGTTTTGTGCTGTATTGTAGCAAGAGCAGCAGATAATTTGATTTTTTGCCCTTATCCTCATAATGACAGAATTAGATTCTCTCCAGTATCCTAGGAATAATCCGGGTGTTGTCACAATCTCAGTGTCTTCCTTACAGAGGAAATAATATGGAAATAAATTAGCTTGGACTCTAATTCATGTATGTGGTAGCAGAATTAGCAATATACATGTAATTGTGATAATATGAATGTATATGTACCGTATTACTTCAAATATAAGACTTCCTCAAATTTAAAATACATCCAATTTTTAAATAAGGGTTTTAGGAAAAAATTAGAAAGGTTATTAACTTCACTGAGCTTATTTAGAACACATGAGTTAAAATAACAATATTTAGAACACATTTAAAGTGAAAAGTAATGGAAAATATACCAGAATGAAATGGAAATTTAAAATTTTCGCTACATGCATATTTCTTTGTATTTTTTTTATTTAATCAGAAATTCATCTATCATTCAGTTGCACTTTCAGTTTCTGAAGATGATGTATCCTTGAAAATTTGGTCACCGTTGCCTCAAAGAATGTCATCTTGTGTTCCATCTTCCGCATTAGACAAACAGCAGCTTAAAAACGATTTTGTAATAATATTGACTACACTCCTTTCCAAGCTTTTGATATCCGCTCCTGTATTATTGACCCTGATGCTTTTTTTTATTTTTCCACTAACTGTCAATATATTGTGACATGCTGAGCTATGGATGACGCCCCTCCCCCACCCCCCGCCAGCCGTGATGCGCCGAGTGAAGCCGAAGCGAGCTGATGTTAGCCGAGTCCTAGCATCCTGGTCGCTAGGCAACGCAAGTCAACAGCGGTGACGTCACCAAGTAGTAACAGCGGTTACTTCCGCTAGTGTTACTAGCAACACAGCGCCAGGCAACAAGGGTGCATATTACGTGGCCGGATTCTGTATTGTCCGATCGAGGCTACATAAGGAGCAGCGAAGGCTATTCACAGTTAGTTTACTGTGACAGTCGCCGAGTGTGTTATCAACAGTTCTCAAGGCAGCATCTTGGAATCTAGCCAGCGGCGTGTTACGAGTGAAAGTGTGTAATTCAGGGAGACTTGTATAGCTCCCGCGTTATTAGTACGTGAAGACAAGTGAANCAGCTTAAAAACGATTTTGTAATAATATTGACTACACTCCTTTCCAAGCTTTTGATATCCACTCCTGTATTATTGACCCTGATGCTTTTTTTTATTTTTCCACTATCTGTCAATATATGATTGTCTATACACAGCCAGGCATCATATTATTTATGGACGAGGTGCTTGAATGGGTTGTTAATTGACACATCAAGTGACTGTAATTGACTTGTCATGCCACTAGGAATTCTTACTAGATTGGTGTTTTTGTGTTTTGACCAATTTTATTTTGTTGGAGAGATGGTCACAAAATGCATACATTGCAAGCATACTCCATGGCACCAGACTGATGTTCCCATACACATCCAAAACTTAACATCATAACATTATAAATTTTTGCACCATCAGCAACTAGTCTTGAAAGTTATATTACTGTTTCTGGCACATTCTTTTGCTTTTGACAAGCTTCCCTAGTTATGGGTAATCCCTTATTTCATAAAGCTTTGAAATGCAGCTAGGTTGCTGTTGATGCAAGTTTAAACTTAACGTTTCGAAGAAAGAAAAAACAACCTGAATTTAAACTGCTCTGTGACTTTGTTAACAATAAATTTAACTTATAATATATTTTTTTGTCATTTACTGTAATATTTCATTAATAAAGATATAAAAACTTATGTTTAAAAATTTTCATTGCCTATTTCTGTGGAGCTGGAACCAATTACCATATTTTACATTGAATAGTGAAAATGTGAATAATGCAATCACTTCATGGGATTCATTATCCCCACTGATGAAGACTTACCTGTACTCTAAAACAGAGGCATTAATCTCAGGATTTCTCCCTTACCTTGGTCCAGAAAAAACGCATGCTATTTGTGAGACATGAAAACAGTTTTGTTTTTATACTTTGCCAATTGCGTATACATGCCTCATTTACTGTATACCTTCTACCAGCTTCATGATTACTTTTCAGTGCACAGCATTACTTTTCTTTTGAATGCGGAATCACATGTAAAATGCTTTTGCATGGGTAAAACATAGTGGAATACTGAACACACCAGAACAGTAAGACTGTTTGGCAATAAGTGAACTGAAAGTTAGTGGTTGACTTGCAGTTAAGGGGGGTGGGGGGGATGATGTGGCTTGATGACTCACTCTGAATGTGTTTATGTTAGGTTCTTTCCAGGCTATCCCTTGGACAGTTTGCAAACTGATGAATAATTGCTTGAAATTAACACTTTGCGGACCGCGTGCCCTTTAAAAGGTTTTTCGCTTTTAAACATGGCGGACCGTTCGCGTGTTAAGAGGCTTTTAGAACACGATAAGTTTCAACACACTATACGTCGCTCTATACTGTACGATCACAAAGACCTAGGAAATCACCTCCTGCAGTTATGCCCTAAAGTCGTGAAACACCCTGTATATCATTTGCAAAATTGGAATTATAATAGTGTAAAACTGGATCAGAAATATTTACATGATTGTATATTTACAGCCTAATCACCTGATTGGTTTAAAGCAACATTACCTCAGGTTGTCATTTCTCACAATAACGGACCTATTGAAAGTACGCCGAGAGATGAAATCTGCAGTCAGAAAGAATCGTGAACAACAAAAACATAGCAATATTTACACAGAAATGCTTACAACAGCTATTGCTACAAAGGGGGATTCTGGTACTGCTAGGAAGACTGCTGACCAGATGGAGAACATAATTGATATAAGGTATCAGTGAGAGTATATTTTAATTGTACATATTATTTTGGATGTTTGCTCTTAATTTATTTTCTACTGAATATGATTCGTTTCATTCTGGTCCGTCACACTAACAATTACAAAGACAAAACAACTTCGTCCAGTGTGACTATTTAAGTTTTTACTACTTGAATACTTAGCACCCTTACATGTTTCAGTCCTTATGGACCATCATCAGAGGAAACATCGATACTTATTTGGAAACTACTATCACAGTGGGTGTTCTGAGTGCTAAAATACATACACACATAATGCCTGCAATGCACATTATACACAAAATCCAACTTTTCCACAACCACAGCAGCTTTCCTGGTATATTAAAGTTTTTAAAACTTTGTTGTTTAAATTTAAATTTATAAACCAAGTAGGTTCGTGTCCCTTCTCCTATCATCTTTCTTGAAGGGGGCTGAACTTGTGCCGCCTGTCTGTCTTGAGAAGGAGATTCTTGGTATCGTCCTGTGTTTGTTCGTGGCGTGCTGTGTTGTTTTCACATGTAAGGGTGCTAAATTTTCAAGTAGTAAAAACTTAAATAGTCACACTGGACGGAGTTGTTTTGTCTTTGTTATTTTCATTGTTAACACGTTTCAAAAAATTATCACTGTTAGGGATAGAATTTTTTCACGTAGAAGTTGTTACATTAGCATGCTTTTAATATGTCTGAGAATTCTAATGTATCTCATATTCTGTAATGAGGGATGTGTGCAGAATGCTCAGATATCTCCACTGGAAATGATGCATTATTGGATTGATGTGGGAGAACATGGCTGTGCATTAGTATGCAGAAGCTGAACACCTTTCTGAAGAAATCCATAACTTTTCTTTTAATTTCCATGCATAAATGTGTCATTGTTGCACAATAAGTCACTGCATTGATCACATCATGTCTGTGAACAAACACTTTTGTGATCCAACAGTACTGTAACTGTCACTCTGCAAGACAACCTCACAACCCTGAACCATTTTTACAATGGAGAACCAGGGTGTTTCCATTCCATGTTAGCACATTTTGTTTCCACTGTGTGTTAATGAACTCATATCTCATCTCTGACATTATGCTCAAGAAATTCTTGACCACTGACAGAATGGTGTTGTTACAAAAGCATGTGCTGTTTCGTACGGTCTTTAGTGCTGGCGGCACCCAACATGTGCACACCTTTTAAACCTTGAGGCATGAATTATATTGAGTGTTTCATGTTGAAGTCACATTACACTTCACTCATCATGGTCCTGTTGTTTTGGATTGCATGTTTCCCGAGCACACTGTTATCAGTAGTTCTGTCTGATGTGGGTCTGTGACTTCTTTTGCAGTCCTCTATACTGACTCTTGCACCTTGAAATTCCACATACCATTTCTCTGCTGGCTTGTAGCATCTCCACCATAAACTTACACAAGCTGGTGACAGTGTTCTGTCACCAGCACATTTCTTGTATTCAAAAACTGAATTACAGCATGCATTTTGTTTTTGGACCATTTAGCCAGCTGAGTAGCTATGTTCAGTATGTGGTCTTTGTGGCAGGCCTGTCAGCGTGGATTATTACCAGCAGCAGTTAACAAATCCCTCTGACATACCCACACCAAGTGTAGGTCCTTGGCTGCAAGATTATACACTTTGTAAACATAGTAACTTCCCATCTGTATCATTGGAACAATGCGGAAATAGTGTCCAGTATGACCTTGGAGCATGTTGAAGTAAAAACTGAAGAAAACTAATTGATTTATTGCAGATTTCTGTGAACATCTCCAAAACTTGTTTTTGTTTTTTTTTTTTGTTTTTTTTTTTTTTTTTTTTTTTTTTTTTTTTTTTTTTTTTTTTTTTTTTTTTTTTTTTTTTTTTTTTTTTTTTTTTTTTTTTTTTTTTTTTTTTTTTTTTTTTTTTTTTTTTTTTTTTTTTTTTTTTTTTTTTTTTTTTTTTTTTTTTTTTTTTTTTTTTTTTTTTTTTTTTTTTTTTTTTTTTTTTNGGCATGTAGATGCACTTGCTTTCAAATATGTGTGTATTTCTCTATACCGTTTGTTCAGATACACAGTAAATGTGATGTTGGTCACTATATTTATATAATTTGTATGCCATTTGTATTGTATTAATACAGTGAGGGAGGAATATTAAATAAAATTTTATCGAATAGAGGAAAATAAAAGTTATAGTGTGTACTATTTGTTCATGTTATTGTAGTTGGTCGAGGCACTATGCTACAAGCTGGAAGGTCGCTTAATCAAATCCCGATGAGGTGGAATTTTTCAATTTATCTAATCCCTCCAGCCGCACTATGGCCCTGGCATCAACTCAGCCTCTAACAGAAATGAGTACCAGGAATATTCCTGGGGATAAAGGGCAGCAGGCATGTAAGGCTGACAACCTCATCGCCATCTGTAGGCTGATTGTCTAGATTGTCTAGCCTCAACATCTCACAACCCTATGGGCCTCCACGGCCTGTTACAAGGATACCTTTACTTTACTTACTTTTACTATTTCTTCGCTCACTTGTTATAGAGAGTATGATGTGCCTTATCATGTACGAGTGTCCATTGATATGAAGATATTCTGTGGAACATGGTATTCTGTCCGATGCCGAGGGAATGAGGCACCTATTATAACAAAGAGAGAGGATCTTATAGAGCGTCCTGATCCTATTGTCCTGGCATTTGACATAGAAACAACTAAACTACCCCTAAAATTTCCAGATGCTAATACAGATCAGATTATTATGATCTCCTATATGATTGACGGACAGGTAAGTTGCAGCAGTAGATTACACATGTGTATTCTTAATGTAATTCTTATGTATTAAGGGCTGAATTTTATATAAATATGTGAGCGGTTTCTTAATATGTTTGGGTTGAACCTAAGTATTAATGTTTAGATGTTGGCATGAATATCAAGCTATAACCACCTGATGAGGAGCTCACAGGACTGAAATGTGAGAAGTAAAAAATTAAGCATATTAAATGCTTGTGATGGTCAGGGAAATATTTCTTAGTCATACTAACAGTGCAGGTAAACAGATGTTGCTGTTCCTCTTTATGAAATTTCCTCTGTTTCAGGGTTTTTTGATAACAAATCGTGAAATAATTTCTGCTGATATTGAGGATTTTGAGTACACCCCTAAACCTGAATTTGAGGGTGTGTTCACAGTGTTCAATGAACCAGATGAAATGAGCTTACTACAGAGGTTCTTTGAGCACATTCTTGATGTTAAACCCCACATATTTGTTACTTACAATGGTGACTTCTTTGATTGGCCTTTTATTGAGGCACGAGCAGCAGTGCATGATCTGGACATGAAGCAAGAGATTGGGTTTTCTCGGAATAGAGATGGAGTATACGCCTGCAGGTCAGCTATGCACATGGACTGCTTGTGGTAAGTTTGTCTTCCCTCATTGGACATTTACATACTGAAGTGTGAAGGACTGTTATTTGTGCATTTAGATTTCTTCTTTAGGATTTGAGGTTCTCACAGTGGGAGTTATGAAGAGTTCTATCTTTTTGGCATATAAAGCTGTGTAATCCATTGAAAGTCAACCAAAGTTTTGGAGGAAGATATCACCTCAATCTCCATGGTTGAAGAATAAGCCAAGCAAGAAACCAGCATGAAAGCAGGGGGAAAGCAAATAGAGTCAATGTGTTCCTTTGAAATGTCAGTTGACTTTCAACAGAATACACAGCTTTATATTCCAGAAGATATAACTCTAGATTTCTTCTGTCTGCAATTAATCACTTTGTATCTAAAATGGTCAGTTAATTTTTCATTTTGCTATGCAGATAAAAGGTGAAAAGCTATGCTCAGCTCCAGCCTACTTAACCATCACTTATAATACACGACACACAAAATATGCCTATTATCCCTTATATAATTTCTATACAAGACATATTTTATTTTTCAAATTTACTGTTTGACGTGTTTGGAAAAGTCGAGAAAGATAAGATTTTTGCCACTTATCACTCATAGTTTTTCACTTATCATGGATTGGCAGATGTTGAACACTACATATTGAAAACATGTAATGCTCTGCCAGCTGGACCATGCATATGCATTATTACGCAGTACGTGTTACATAAAGCGCTATAGATTTATTTATATTTTTAAAGTAAAAATGGTAAAGTTGTTCCTTTGCTTAAGTAATTAAACACTATGCCATGAAGTTGTATGGGATAGTGCATGTATAGATTCACACATTTTCTTGACCTCAGCACTAGTTGGAGGTGAGTGGTCAGCTTCACGCCCTGGCCGCTTTACCCCCAGGGAAAGAGCCCCCAGTGCTCATTGGATAGGAGGATGGGTGAACACCAGAGCTGGTTTCGACAACATGGAGATGAGAAAATTCTTGACCCTACTGTGACTTGAACTCCAACCCCTTGTTCGTCCAGCCTGCAGCCAGTTGCTATACCGACTACACTATCCTGGCTCCTTTTATTTATATTTTTACATCAAATAACTCTATTCATGTTTAAATGCTTAATCTGTGTTACATTGCAGTTGGGTGAAGCGAGACTCATATCTTCCTGTGGGCTCACAGAACCTGAAAGCTGTAGCAAAGGCTAAATTATGTTATAATCCAGTGGAACTTGATCCTGAAGACATGTGTCGACTAGCATCTGAGCAGCCACAGGTGCTATCAAACTACTCCGTGTCAGATGCAGTTGCCACTTATTATCTTTATATGAAGTATGTTCATCCATTCATCTTTGCTCTTTGTACCATCATCCCTATGGAACCAGATGAGGTAAGTTTTTGAAGTCATTGTGGCTTTATATGTTTTGTTGTCCCCTCACCAACAGTTATTGCTTTGAAGAACAGAACTACACAGTTTTTAAATGGGTACCCAAAGGAATTTTGTGTGGCTAAACATAATATTTCTGTGAGCAAAAAAGGGAAGTAACATTTTGTAGTGAAGTTAAATGGTATTCTATGTAATAAAGTATACAGGAAATTCAAACTTACTCTGACGTATAGGCCCATTGCTAACCAGTGACTCTGTGAATGTCGGCCATTGCTAGGTAATGTCCACAAGATTCACACATGCAACATTAGAAGAATGGCGTTTTTTATGTAGTCCACACCACAACTATTGCTTTGCAGCAATGAGTTAATACACATCTACAACAATAGAGGTTGTGTTTTCCGTATGGTCTGTGCAAAGGAGTTATCTTAGAAACAAATGTCGCTACGATTCAGTTCTGAGTTCTGAGTTCCCGGTAGGAATCAGCCATGAAAAGTTTGTCAGCCTGTGAAGATTTAAAGTGTGATTTGAAGACTTTATGTATGCTGTAGCTCAGTGACATTTGGAGTGCATAGTTAAAGTGAGACTCTTAAAATCCGTTGCCAGAATACAACTATTGAAGACTGAAATCCGTAGTGTGTAACAATGAACTGTATAATATGTCGATCAACGATCGCACTGTAGTAAATGTGATTAAAGAGAAATTGTGAACCAAGTGCTAATAAATCCGATCATCTGAACTAGAACCCATCATTTTCGTTGTGCATACCACCCTACACGTGGCATTATTTTTTGAACAGTACAATGAAAATTTATTAACATCTTGGCTTATATATACAGTTTTAATTATATTGTCGCGTGTTTCTAGGCAACACGACAAGAAATTTTGTGGGTCTCGGATTTGAACAAATATTTATTGGACAGTCACTCTTTACACTCACACAATTGTTCACACTTGTAATGTCTTCTGACGTTTCTTCTTCAGTGTTACCACACTCTTGCACCACTAATCTCAGTGAAGTGTGTTTTGCTCTGAGCTCAACTGTCCTTAGCTCTTGTTAGATATGAACCCTTCTGTTCTAGTCGGAAAAGAACTGTGCTGGTCTCTTGCCGAATATGAAATGTTATATCTTGCACTCAGACTGAATAGGGAACACCTTGCCAAAGGGTAAATTTCACCCACTGCTATGCAAATGCTGCTTCAAACAATTTGTTGCTTGGATATTGCTAGCTGTTGTATACCAATGGATGTGTTCTGATTCTTAGCTGTTGTTACGGGAACATTGCTTGTTGCCTAGGAAATCAACCCTGATCTCACTAAACCTTTCTGGCTTTCTGGCGGCATGCCACCATATACTTATGCCTGGTGTATAGAAGCTCTACTTTGAAGTTCAGAGGTTAATATTCAAAACTACATGTCTGTGTAGGTTGGTTGATACTGGGATTGCAGGTTTAGTATATGCCTAATTGTAATTTACGTTACTGTACTGTAATTTTTCTTGTGGTTTATAATTTGAATGCTCTGTTGTAGGTGCTAAGAAAAGGTTCAGGAACCCTTTGTGAAGCCTTGCTCATGGTGGAAGCTTTCCATGCACGGATCATCTTCCCCAATAAACAGGAGTCAGAACTTAACAAGATGACAAGCGATGGGCATGTTCTGGACCAGGAGACATATGTGGGAGGCCATGTTGAAGCTTTGGAATCTGGAGTATTTCGGTCAGACATTCCATGTCGTTTCAGGCTAGTAAGTAAGAAAACTGTATTAGTACACTGTTTTTTTAGACTGTTAAATAACTCAATTTCACAGTGAAAAATTGTAAGGAAAACTTGGTTTTTAACTCCTCTGCATAAAAAAAATTACTGAATTTATGCACTCCCATTCAGGGCAAAATGCAAAACAAGACAAACAAACAAAAAAAACTGAAGTGATGTGAGATGTGTGGAAGAAGTATTTGAGGAGGGAAATTAAAAACAGAAAAATAATTGGACAGGTATCTGATTTTGTTTATTTAGGGAACATGATTTTGGAATTGGAAAATGATACTGATACAGTGAAATGTCATTTTAATGAATGAATGAATTTTTCTTTTAAGTAAATTTAGTGAATAATCATTTGTGGTTTTTCACGATACATGATGTGAATATTTTGTCACTTGTTAGTGACTAGATCGGGGTTGGATTGGTAACTGGATTTATTGAACACTTACAAATCATAACTGCAAGTAATTGTAACAGTATCAGTAATTCACACACTCTACGAATCTCTACAACACACACTATGTCTTCTCACTTTGTCTCCATGTCCCCTCCCACCAAGTGTGTCTGCGCTAATATACCAATAACAAAAATAAAAAAAAAAAACATGAAAGAAATTTTTGACAATGAGAACCACACAGCTGAAAACAAGAAACGTGAACTAACAATTATTAAACACCATCATGGAACAAAACTGCTTACAATTTAATGGCCAATTCTACAAGCAAAACGAAGTCCTAGCAATGGAAGTGCCCACTTCAGCAATCTTGGCTAAAACATTCATATGATACTTAGAACACATAAAAATCATCAAAATTTTAAATGAATATCACATCATCGACTATCACAGATATGTAGACAACATATTAATTATATACAATATGCATACCACAGACATAGAGAACGCCTTAAAGGAATTCAGTGCAATACACCAAAAAATAAAATTTACTATCAAAAAAACGAACATGCTATAAAATAAGTTACTAGAAGACAAACACAACCAATTAGCATTTGGTATATACCAGAAACCCACCACATCTGGCCTAATTATACATAATAACTCATGTCACCCATATGAACACAAATCCACCATAAACCACATAATTAATCAAATGAACACTTACCCAATTACTCATGAAGATGAGGACCAAGGATTAAAAACCATACAAGAAATATTAAAAAACAACCAATATCATCAACAAATAATATACTCAAAACAGAAACACAACCTTTCTACTCACAGGGGACATAAAAATCAAAATTAGCCACCTTCACATGTTATGGCCCTGATATGAGAACAATCACAAAGCTATTCAAGAACACAGACATAAAATTAGTATTCAAAACTACTAATATGATAAAAAACCACCTAAAACCAAGAGAGAAAACAATAGACACATATAATCAAAGTAGAGTTTACCAATTAAAATGTAATGAATGTCCACTATTATTGCTAGTGGGGTGGGACTAAGTCCTTTTACTGCGGCCACTTCTGGCCTATTGTACCGGCCCCAGATGACAGGTGAGGGTGATTGTGGAGCAATTGGTGGAATGAAGATTGGCAGGGGAAACCGAAGTGCTCGGAGGAAACCTGCCCCAGTGCCACTTTGTCCACCACAAATCCCGCTTGACCAGACCTGGGATCGAACCTGGGCTGCCGTGGTGGGAAGCCAGCGACTAACTGCTTGAGCTATGGTGCGGCCCATGAATGTCCACTAAATGACTTCAGACAAATGGATGCACATTGGAAGTCCAGGGCACAAGAACGAATAAACAAAACTCAAAATACTCCCAACACCTACACAGGACACACATATAGTATAATTGGTCACACATTAGAAGTGCTGCACATTGAGAAGAAAGGCCAATTACTGAACACACTCAAACACTTCCACATATACAATTTAAGCAAACAAAAACTCCAACAGACATACATACACCTGTGTTTGACTGTGTGGTCTAAGGCCTGAAATGTCTTCACCCACTAGAGCACTGGGACAGTGGGTTGAATCCCACTCCAGACATATATATTTGTCTGCATTTATTCTGTGTTTGTATGTAGGTGACAGCCTTGTGACAGGCTGATCCCTCGTCGAAGGAGTCCGATTAAGAAACTGAAGTGAAATGAGTGTTTTGTGGATGCCCTATGCTCCAAGTGGGAGCAACAGGAATAGATGGATGGATGGGGGGGGGTGGATGGGTGGAACATATTCACCATTATAATACACATCCAAATAAAACACCCCCACTCCCGCCCCTATCTAACATAACCACTTCCCCCCTTGAACATCACATGACCCAAGCAACATATCCACCATGACAGTAAATATCAGTTAGTACTAACAGGAACATAAAGAATAATTTCACCACATGTATTCACAACACCACAGAAAGAAACAAGAGAACATATAGAACTTAGCATCTCTTGCATCCTAGTAATCGCCCACATAACATGTAAGTAATCACCAATACTGTACTATATGATTATACATCACTCACAGTTGAAATATACTAGCACACCTTTAGCCTTCTACACATATGTAAAGGATACACCAACTCCCAAGATAAAAACAGTACCCTGTACTCTACAACATATCACCACAGACATTTACTTCACTTCAGAATAATTCCAATGAAAAATTGATTAAAATTAATAAGTAAGTAATGAAAAAATTTAACATTCTGACAGATTTGAAGCAGGGTTTTAACGTTTTAGCTTTTATGACTAATATTACAATTTAGTAACACAATGAGACAGAAATTGATAATGAAATTTATATCAATATAATTACTACTATGGATCCATATTAGAACAGAATTCAGTAATGAGTGATATATCGTGAAAACTGCCAGTTGATGATCCAACTGGATTGAAATATGTAGCAGATACAAAATAGTAAACGAATGTTATTACATTAATATTGGTTTATTTATTTTGAATTTGTTGTGTTGATTGCCACATAGTGATACGCAATAGGATGGATACAATAAAGATTTTCTTCATTAGCCATTGCTTGTTACTCTCTCACAACTTACAACTTGTTGCCCCAACTGTTGACTTTGAACTAACTTGTCCAGTTGGTTCTTGTTACATAACCTTGGGTTGAATCATATAGAAAACATCATCTTTCATAGCAGTGGAATAACAGCTTCTCTGTTATGGTTTGTTGATACATGGTTACGGAGCTGTGTTTACCCAGTTGTTGCCTAGCAGTGACCGTCTTTTTCAGTGCTGTCACAATATTAAGCCGGTGTTTTGTCTATTAATTATTGATTGAAGTCAACATGGAGCATGTTATGAGAATTCATAGAAAATATGATATATTATTAGCATTTCAGTAACATGCCTGATACTAGATGTACCACATAATGGAATCCATGTTTAACCTTTAACGTACGGACTTTTAAATTGCCTGCAGCTCCCTACGGCCGGAATTTAAATGGCCCTAAGTCTTTAACATTGCAAACTTTCAGAAAAAAATGCATATTTTCCGTTCTATGCAACATCGGAAAATGAACTAAAAAGAACCTGAAAGACAATAAAATTTTCTACATATATACAAAANAGTATTTCCTTGCCAGAATATTGATGATCATTTACTCTATTTTTCCCAGGTTCCTGAAGCCTTTGACAAACTAATATTTGGGGTGGAGCATGCAGTGAGGCATGCTATTGAGCAGGAAGAAAAGATACCATTGAGTATGGTAACCAACTTCAGTGAAGTTGTAGCTGACATAAAACGCAAACTTAGTTTACTTCGTGACAATCCCCAGTGTACTGAGAAACCTATCATCTATCACTTGGATGTTGGTAAGGGACAGTCTTTATTGAAGAAAGTATCTCTTATGAATACAAAATATCTGGTGAAGTAATACAAATGGAAGAGGCCTGTGTGAACCTAAATTGGTTTATTCTAGAAAGTAGGTGATTAGTTCTTCCCAGAACTTCTTGTTTACATAACATTATGTGGACATGTGAAGCATGATTTGTGCACGAGTGCAAGTCACTGGCTAGAATTGTCGTGGGGACATTTTCCCAAGCCCCTATCTGTTGCCTGTTAGGCTGACTACCCAATGATATCCTGATGTTTTGGAAACTGTTCTACCTGGTTTCTTGAAGATGTGCCTCAAGCTGTGAGGCAGAGGTTGTTATTTAAATACATTGGAGCTCAAACATTCTATGAGGACGATATCCGGCAGTGGTAGAATGCAACATATCCAGGAGGTGGATTTGATGTTGTTGAGGGCAAATCGCATGGCCTCCCCAGTTTCTGGATCTAATTTGATGTACTTTTTCCTATGATGACACCCAAAGGAGCATGTTTATGCAGTCCTCCCCAGAATATCGAAAGATCTTGTGCCAAGACTTAAAGCAGCTGTGACAATAACTGATGATGTTAAGGCATGTTCAAGAGAATGCTTTGTGGTGCCCAGCTGCCTGCAATAAAATGTATGGAGGCCACTTTGAACACATGACTACAAAGTGCCCAAACATTTGACTGTGACATATATCCTGAAAACTAAACATCACAAGACATGTATTGTACAATATTTCAAACTTGTTTTTGACAAAGAATTGCACTGTGGAGAACTTGTGTATGAATTTTGCTTCGCACCATAAATTTGACAGAACAGAAGTGAGGCATCACATATTTGAAGTTATACAATGTGTAGTTAGACAAAATATCATTGATAATTCAGGAATCAGTTCTGTCAGTCAGTCCTGAGAGGAGTATGAAGGGCAGAGAGAATGACTAGAATTATATTTTCAGGTGCTATGTATCCCAACATTATCCTAACAAACCGCTTGCAGCCATCTGCAATGGTAGATGAGATGGCTTGCGCTGCATGTGACTTCAACAGACCTGGTGCTACGTGCCAACGCAATATGGCATGGATGTGGAGAGGAGAATACAGTGAGTACAGTTGATAGTTGAATTTTACTGTATTTGCATATGTTTTTACAGAATTAACTTAACATACTCTTCTCTAACCTTCGTTGGAAAGTGAAATGTTTCTGGAGTGTTTCGGTAAATATTTGCTGTGGGTTTCTATTACCTATCATTGATTATCTTGTTTGCGAATTAACTACAGTGCATGTAGGCTAAATGTCAGAGAAATAATCATTTGTATAGTGTCCATATCATCTCTTAACATGCTTGAATGATTCATTTGTGTCTGTTGTGGATTCCGCTCCTATTGTCGTGCGAGACCTCTTCAGAGTTTTGCTTTTATGATCTTTGTATTCACCATACTTGAAAGTTCCCTCTCCCTCCTACCATCTCAGTCCTTTTTTGCAACAAATTCTTAGTAACCACATTGTGGAACAGTCTGACACAGCTGGTTGTTTTGCATTTGGGTTTAGCAGCATTTTCTTACTTGATATAATTTTTAAATGTTCTAAGGTTTCCTTCAATATTTCTAAATGTCTGCAGTTGTTATATTAACTATAATTATGGAGAAATAAACATGTGCTATTTTAAAAGACATTCAGAAGCATGCATGTGGGGTAACCATGAATGCTCTGGGACATCACTTTTAGATATGAGCACACCTAAAATGGTGCGCTCATGCTCAATTTATAAAAGCAAAGCTATGCAAAGTAATTTATATGGTGAAAATATTAAAATAAATAATGAGTCCACATATGATAAAAATTATTATTTTTTAAATTTTGAGTCATGTATGAGAAATGGTATCTTATTGTGGCATGAGGATGGGGAAAGTAAAAGCATTTTTAAATTGCAAAAGTGGGTTCTTCAAGTGATTAGTGGTATTAGTAGTCGCACGTCATGTAGACAAATTTTTAAAGATTATAATATTTTAACATTGCCTTCTCTGTATATATTGGAGGTGACATGCTTTATCAAAAAATACAAGGCTTTTATGGCAATAAATTCAGACATTCATAATTATAACACACAAAGAAAATTAAATTTTCATGTACAGCACTAATACAGCTCTTTTTAAGAGGAGTGTGATAAATATGGGAATTAGTTTGTATAATAAGGTCCCCAATCAAATAAAACAAAGGGAAAATTTTAACTCGTTTAAAAAGAAATTAAAATTTTTTGCCGAAATATTCCTTTTATTCTGTAGATGAATTTATGTCTTGATTCATCAAGTGTGTAAATGTAATATGTAGCTGATTAATTTGTTGTATTTGTGTAAAGATAATGAAATTAATGGTAACTAGATCTAGATAATATTATTCAGATGACAAACCCCCTATATTAGGGTGGTACAGTGTATACTGTAAAGATATGCATGAGAATTAGATGTAAAACTGACAATTTCCTTATCCAAATGGTNTTTTTTGCCAAAACATTCCTTTTATTCTGTAGATGAATTTATGTCTTGATTCATCAAGTGTGTAAATGTAATATGTAGCTGATTAATTTGTTGTATTTGTGTAAAGATAATGAAATTAATGGTAACTAGATCTAGATAATATTATTCAGATGACAAACCCCCTATATTAGGGTGGTACAGTGTATACTGTAAAGATATGCATGAGAATTAGATGTAAAACTGACAATTTCCTTATCCAAATGGTTGGAATACCTGTATGTATGGATTGTTGAATGATAATAAAAATGAAATGAAATGAAATTAAATATCATGTATGAGTAACATTGTTCACTGGAAAACCAGCCCTTCAGCTGCTCTTGATGAAGCTGAATGATTGCTCAGTTATTTGGCATAAGAAATGTGATACTTTACATAGATTCTGGTTTCTAATAAGAATGAATAGAGTAGAAAAGGAAATAATATATGTCCACATTATATGCTGTTTATAGGTATCTGTTCCAATTCTGTCTTCCATTACTGCAGGTATCTAACATTTTTATATGTCAGTGTTACTTTGTATTTGATAGTAACAGCAATCTTCCTGGGTGGTAAAGGGCGGCCTGTGCTTAAGGCTGCCAAACTTACTGCTTTCTGTGAGCTGATTGTCTAGAAAATATGGGAACCTCAACGTCTCACCCTATGGGCCTCCATGGTCTGTTACAGGGATGGGTTTACATTTTTTTTTTTATGTCCATGCTTATTAAAATGTTTTCTTGTATACCCGCTTGGCAATTAGATTTAAATTCTTAACAGTGCCTGCCAGTCGTAGTGAGTTCCAGCGAATCCGGCAGCAGTTGGAAACTGAGAAGTTCCCACCATTGTTTCCTGGTGGACCTAACAGAGCATTCCATGAAATGAGTCAGGAGGATCAAGCAGCTTATGAGAAGAAACGTTTATCAGAGTACTGTCGTAAAGCATACAAGAAAGTTCATGTGACACGGACAGAAGAGCGATACACAACTATCTGCCAGAAAGAGAACAGTTTCTATGTGGATACTGTTCGTGCATTCAGAGATCGGCGCTATGAATACAAGGGTTTATCTAAGGTATGATTTCTTGTTTTTGCATTTGCTGTTATAAGTTTCAGTTAAAACAATCACTATGTGTTTTACATGGATTTATATAATAGGATTAACGTTTTTACATCACTAATAGTGTTGTGCAGTTGTTTTTATGTTGGGTAATGCAGACTGTGTTGGCTTTGCTTTGTTTCACTCTCTGTTGATGCAGAGTTCAAGGCTCATTAAAAAAATAGAGAGCACTGAAGCAAAAAATGTGACTGGAGAAGCTGCACTCTTAGGCTATATTTATTATTATAATGCCACACAACAAAAGCACTGTATGATGTACAGTTCTTGTCAGCTCAAGGCAGGTTTTCACAAGAATAAAGAGAAATAATCTTACACTGTAGATTATTTAGAAATATGAACACAAAGTTATGTTAATTGCGTGGAAAACTAATGCTACATTATTGAAAAGCTGTGAAACTGATTGACTCGTTTGGTTGAAAACTATCAAATAAAGTTTTATTTCTTATGATATTCCAACATTAAGTTTCTTCTGAATCCTAAAAACACTTGTATGTTATTCAGAATTTGAGTTTCATGTAAAGTGGTGGAATGTAAAATCCCAGTGCTTAAGCTCATCCCATGAATATGTATGGCACATACAGGTAAAGCTTCACACATTTTTAACCTCAGCACTGGGCGGAAGCCAGTGACAACTTCATGCTTCAGCCACTTACCCACAAGGAAATATGTACAGTGGTAGACCAGTAAACCTACTATATTCTGTCAATCTGATGTTTCACAAAGAGAGCCAGAGAAACGTTTTTTAGTACAGAATGGAAACATAATGGATACAGTTTTTCAATCTGAAATTCAAAATTGGGCATAATCGATCTAGCAAGACATCTGTCAATAGTTTGAAATGTCAACTATTTAAACATTCATAGTTATTGTGTTTCTGAAAGTATCAAATAATCTGCTGTAAAATGATTCCATGTGGTTTTTCTAGTCACAGGTACCAAGTATCCCTCCTTTCACCTATTGCCAATTGTAGATTACTTCCATTTATATCCAGTTTTATCAGTTGTTGTTTTTGGTTTTATGTATCCAGTATGTTTCATTCATATATGCACAGAAAGAACTGATGACTTCTGCTCCAGGAGATCAACCCGTGCTGGGGGAAAGGCCATAATGGCATCTGAAACCAATCTTCTAGCCATCTAATTACTGTTTCGGCACATTTTCTTGTGCCATATTTTATAATTTATGATCAGTTAATTTTTAAACATGTTATATAGTTTGTGAACCGGTAATTAAGCTTAACAGATTCTGACAGCATTGAAAATACACTGAAGTTGCTAAACATAATTCAACATAAAACTGTATAATAATCAAAATTTTATTCTAATATTTCAGATGGCAAAGAAGCAAGTAGCACAAGCTCTGGCAAAAGGAGATGCTGGTGAAATAAAATCTGCAAAGAACAGAGAAATTCTGTATGATTCCTTGCAGTTGGCTCATAAGTGCATCCTCAATTCTTTTTATGGATATGTCATGAGAAAGGGGTATGTAAATGATCTAAATAAATTGTAATGTATTGTCACGTGTTTCGTTGGTTACTGAAGACGCCGTAGAGATGGTTAATTGGTTTATTTGACAATCTCTAAATAACGGCTACAATTACTTATCTCACAGTTGCGGGGTTTCACACTTTATAACCCTAATCGCATTAATCTATTAACA
>NW_019725423.1:351649-371567 GCF_002891405.2 Cryptotermes secundus
CTGCAAAGAACAGAGAAATTCTGTATGATTCCTTGCAGTTGGCTCATAAGTGCATCCTCAATTCTTTTTATGGATATGTCATGAGAAAGGGGTATGTAAATGATCTAAATAAATTGTAATGTATTTATGTGGAAACAAAACAAAAATTCAAATTATAGAGACTTCAATAGCTCATACAAATTCATGCAGACACAGTGATATGTAGGAGTAAGTGTTAGCAATGACATTTGTACAGAATATAGAGTTTGTCATTAGACTGGTTCCTGCAGCTGACAGCGGTCTTCACAGATAGCTCTGTTATGGTCGCCAATAACTGTGCCCTACTTTCAGCTGTAGTTTAAGTTACCTTGTTTTGGTGAATAGTCTCAAGATGATGACCTTCGAAACATGCCTCACATTATGAGAATATGTGCGTAGACACACATTTAATCTGCTATATGGGAATGTCGGTAGTTTTGTGCCTAATATTTTCTTTAAGTATTTCAAAAAAGTTTATTGTTCACATACACAAGTCACCAGAATTTAAATTGGGTGATCAGGGTAGCCGCAGTCCTCAATCTATGACATGTTCACTGAAGACTTCATTCAGTTCAACCTCAAAATTTTTCCCAGTGTGACACTTCATGAACAGTATAAGGAATTTTTATGTTATGTTATTTTGGCTCTATGGCGAGCAATCCTGAGGAAGGCCAGGTCTCACAAAGGGCTGTCGTGCCAGTGATGGTGATAATTTGGGCTATATATTTAATCACTTAAAGTAACCATGCCTTGTGAGAATAAAATGTAAGTCCTGGATTATGAAGTCCATTTCTTACAATTTCTGAAACCACCTACAATATTGAACTCTCGCTTTGCTATCTGAAGGCAAAATGCTCTGTACAACTGTAGTTTTGTAATGCTGTAATTTCAGCTACTTTGTACCAAGATGAGCTTTACTTTTTGCTAACCTACATTGAAGATCCAAAAGACATAACATCTTTAGGCTTGTTTTTAATCAAGTACTGATGCCATCAAGTTTTTCTTTCAGGCAGTCCAAGTCTTTTGAAATTCCTTTTTGTCTAGCATTGTAGAACATAAGTTGCCCTCTAACACTGCTCAACCATCTGGGTTACTGCAAAATCTTTGTGTGACTCTTGCTGTTATTTGGGTAAGTGAAGTAAAAAGTAAACCTATCCCTGTAACAGGCCGTGAAGGCCCATAGGGTTATGAGATGTTGAGGGTCCTACATTATGTAGACAATCGGCTCAGAGATGGTGGTAAGGTTGTCAGCCTTATGCGCCAACCACGCTTTACTCCCCAGGAAGATTATTTAATTAATTTTTGGTACTCATTTCTGTTAGAGGCTGAGTGAACCCCAGGGCCATAGTGTGGCCGGAAGGATTAGGTCAATTGAAAAAAAATCCAGTGACCTCATCGGGACTTGAACCCGCAACCTTCCGGCTTGTGACATAGTGCCTCAACCAACTACACTACCGAGTGCCCCCACTCTTATTGGGGTACAAACAATTAATCCAAATCATACACTTTACCTTATGTTCAAATAATTGCTTGAAGAGGATGATTTATACGCTGAGTAGTACTTCAACATTACTGTAGTATGATGGTAGAATTCATATATTATTATAAAGAATTTTTTTCTACACAATTGTCAGTTGTCTAGGCATAGGCATATGTGATATGTACAATATTACAGGAGTGTTCTCTACTCCCATCTTCAGCTGCCTGCTTGTCATCGTAGTAACACCTATATTTTTGATACAGTTGAAGTCTTTGGATGCTAGTCCGCCATGCTTATCATACAGGGTTATTGTTTTATGGTTTCCAGCTTCAATTTCGACTGTTTCGCTTAATATATTTCCAAGTTTCAGTATGTAATGACGAGCTTCACGTTCAAGCGCCGTGATTTACGAGGGATGAAAGAAAGGAAAGCCACTTGGCCTTCTCATTCAGCCAAAACAGAATGTATCACAACAATTTAGGTACAAAGTAGCTGAATAAATATAACACAGAAAATATGGTGTTATGTATTTTTTCAAAGTTCATGTTTCCTTTAGCCCCCTCATTGCTCTTAAGGACAGGTCTCTGACATGTGCAAAGATGTTCCACAGCCCACCTTGGTCAGTCTCTTCTCATCTGACTCATGGCAAACCTCTTCTGCAGCTGGAAATGATGAGCCAGTCAAAATTCACAGTAAGGCTTTCAGTAGATAGCAATTACTGAGAATAGGTCCAATCAGAGGCAAAAGATAAAATGGGAAATAAAGTTACTGTGCTATACTGTTGTGTGTCTGTGACATGCTAAGGAGATAGGGCATCCTGCCCAGTTCTCCCTCACACCAGTGTGCAACATAACAAATATAATGAAGACCATTCACTTGAAGAGGGAACTTCTAAGACATGTCTATCAAAAAAGCTTGGTTTCTATTTGTAACACTGAAGCCAGTAATAATGAAATTAAATACCATTCATTATTCAAGGATACAAAATTAAAGGTAGTCATAAAATTGAAACTTGTGTTAAAGATTCTTTCATCATTAAACTGTATGCACAAAAGTCTATAGCATTTTATAATGAGATCTAAAAGGTATATATTTGTAGTAATTACTTGTAATATTTTATGTGTATGTTATATGCAGTGCTCGCTGGCACAGTATGGAGATGGCAGGGATAGTGTGCTATACTGGTGCTGCCATCATCACTAAGGCTCGTGAAATTATTGAACAAGTTGGTAGACCTTTAGAACTCGACACAGATGGGATCTGGTGTGTGCTGCCAGAATCATTCCCTGAGAATTATGTTATTAAAAGTACACATCCAAAGAAACCCAAGGTGGAGATCTCATACACCAATGCCGTACTGAACTCCATGGTAAAGGTATGTATATAACAAGGCGTTCCAAGTGGAACTCATAAAGCCTACTCTTGCTCATGAAAGGATTTGTAGTTTTATACATTTGTTACTGATATAATTTCATATTTCTGAAGAACTTATTTCTTATATACAGATTCTGCCTGCAATGAATTTGTCAGATAACCACAAAGTTTCACACCTTGGCCATGTTTTTATTTTATTGACTTAACAGTATTTCATACAGGATGTGCAGCTATATTTGTAATCCATCCCCATACAAGATTTCTCAAGCCCATTGCCATAAGATTGAAAGTGAGAGACATTTTTGTATGGCTGCTGTATTATTTTAGAGCTCACAAAAATGTTTCCTTAATAAAGTTACTGATTTTTTTGGGAGGTCTGTTACCGTGTCAAGTACATCATATCAGGACCATAAATGAATCTTAGTGCTGCTCCCACCAAACAAGTTTGCTCATGTGTCATGCTGTTATTACTAATTGTAGAAAGTTAAGAAGTAAGATCCTGAGATCGTCTCCAATGAAGTAATGCTCATATCAGATTTCATGAAAATAATTCATTCAGTTTAAGCATTGAAATGGGGGGGCCCACACACAAACAGCATGGCGATCTTATAAGCCAGCTTTTTTTCCCTTAAGGAAGGGTAGTTTTCATGGTTTTCCTCAGTCCATGTGAATGCAAGGATAATACCTTATATTAGGCCATGGCCACATCCTATCAAATTCAATATTCATTATCATCCAGTCATTCAGGACTGTGTAATCTGAGGTAGTGATGCAGCATTAAACAAGCTAAATAAATAAATACATAACTTCAAATGGTAAATCCCTAGCATCAGAAACTGAAAGAAGAAAAATATAATAATTGATATGAAATTAAAACTCATTATAACTCATACAAGATTCATGTTCTGCAAATCAGTATACAAGTGTAACATCACAGATGTGTTCATTATGTTAAACGTCAGATTGATTAATAGACCAAAATGGTTCTATTGTTATGTAATCCTCTTCAGGTCCTGTGTTTTTTTTATATTATTTATTTATTTTTTTATTCGCTTAGTGGGGAGTGGAGTCCCACTGGGTCCACTCGGCACGGCGGCCACTGATTGGCCTATTGTAGCCTGCACCGTGTGATTATGATGATGGAGAATTTGGTGGAATGATGATTGGCAGGACAAACCGAAGTACTCGGAGAAAACCCACCCCAGTGTCACTTTGTCCACCACAAATCCCACTTGACCAGACCCGGGATCGAACCTGGGCCGCCGCGGTGGGAAGCCAGCGACTAACTGCTTGAGCTATGGTGTGGCCTAGGTCCTATGTGTTGCATAGCTTGTTACATAATTTGATGCATTGTCATATGCATTTTCAGTTAAATTTGATGGGTAAGTATTGATTATAAATTCACTTCTCTGGATGTAGTGTGACCATAGCATGAAGTAGTTTGGGAAGAATTCAATGATTCCATGATGGTTGACCCCTTACCACCATCTAGTGCCAAGGTCTAGATTGCATGGAGATTTTCCTCTGGCCCCAACAATTTTCATGTCTGGTGCTCGATCACAGGTTGAACTTTCATTTGCTTTTGTATATAATGGAATATGGATACCAGTATTTCATAAAATAAGGTAAAGCTATCCCTGTAACAAACTGTGGAGGCCCAAAGAGTTATGAGATGTCAAGTCTCCCACATTTTCTAGACAATTGGCTCACAGATGGCGATGAGGTTGTCAGCCTTACACACCAGCTGCCCTTTACCCCCAGCAAGATTCTTGGTTCTCATTTCTGTTATAGGCTGAGTTGACCCAAGGTCCATAGTGCAGCTGGAAGGATTAAGTAAATTGAAAAATGTAATGACCTCATCGGGAAACAACCCCGCAATCTTCCGGCTTCTAGCATAGTGCCTCAACCAACTACTGTACCTTTTTCACAGTATGTGTTAAATGCATGAGGATACCCTTATACATTTTTAGTATTTTTTTCAGGATCATTTTACTAATGATCAGTACCATGAGCTGATGGATCCAGAGACATTAACATACACACAGCGTAGTGAGAATTCAATTTTCTTTGAAGTAGATGGTCCATATCTTGCAATGGTATTGCCAGCTTCAAAAGAGGAAGGAAAGAAACTCAAGAAACGTTATGCAGTGTTCAATTATAACGGAACTCTAGCGGAATTAAAAGGGTATGTGCTTTCTCTCTTCATATGCATGACTGAACGTCTCATATTTCTAATTTTATATATATATATATGTATGTATGTATGTTCAACCTTACATGTGTGCGCACTTTACTGAACTTTACTTATATAAGATTTCATCTATTTCATATTAGATCTGGAAGTATGATTAGGGACCATTGGAGTTGATTCATTATATTGTCATGTAGTGCGTGTGTACCTATAGATGGGGTTTGGATCGATGAATGGATTTATTGACCACTTATACACACGACTCGGGACTACAAGTGGTTATAACACCACCACTAATCTCCACAATTTCACAAATCACCATACCACCTGATAAGCCTTCTGCAGCCTTTCCCTGGCAACTGCTTCTAACAATGGAGATTCTTCAGTTTCATGTGCTCAGGTCCTGTCTTTACAGCCTCCTCTACAGGGCTCAAATGAACTGACTTGGTCACCCCAGTTGTCTTCAAGATAACTCCTTGGCACAAACCACATAGAAACACCCTGTTTCCAACTGTTGCATTATTAAGAATCTGCTGCCTAGCAATGGGAACATGTTTACTGAGCTGTTGACCAGAAACAGTAGTTGTTTATAGTCACTGCTTAGCAACAGGTCTATATGTCACATTATTATGTTGGACACAGTGCATTGTTTGAGGTACCAGTATATTTGGTGTACATGACTTATAGGGAGCTGGCTCCATCTGCTCCAATCTGTAGGTGATTGGTTGCTATTATACTCATGGATCTGTTATAGCTTTTTCTACTGCAGGGAGAGAGGAGATATATAACTGCATATGTAACATCAGTACAGTTACAGCAACTATTCTTGTCTGCCCCAGAGATTTGCATACTATCCTTATATTCATAAAGTCCTGGGTTCAGTCCTGGCATTGCTAACAGCGATAAATGCTAAAGAAGTCATAAAAGGACTGTCAGTATAATGGAAACCCATAAGCTGAAGATAGTCATATCAGTATTGTCATCTGCTTGCTGGAGTGATGTTTTTGGCTTTGATTGTTTGCAGGCATTTCTTACACAGGTTGATGTTTGTATCATATATCTTTGCAAGGAAGTATTATAAATTTAGGAACTAGAGGCTGAAAGTATTGTGTGCATCTGGTTAAAACACCGAGTAAAGTATTGAATATGGTAATTGCCAAATAGCCATGATTCATATACCTCCACCTGCCCACTCTGAGAAGTGAATGTAGTGAGTGACATTGTTAGTAAAAGTATGAATTCATATTAGCTTTACTACTGTCTTGAATTTGTTTGCACAAATGAATTTATATGACAGCACAGACTTGATGGAGTTTACCATGAAAGGAAGAAGAAGTTAAAGGAGCTGGAAGAAATGACAGTGATGTAACTTTACATTACATATTGCTATTGGACTAGTCTCAAAACTGATCCATTGGGCAGGTTAGAAGTTTTGTTTTGTTATATAGTAATCAAGAATTCCTTTAGGGAGTTGGGAATAAGAAAGGGGTAAATCATTCTTGCATAGCATTTCAGTGTTCTTGAGTCTGGACGTTGAAGCTGAAGCTAGGAACCTGCTGCAGTAAAAGTAAAATTGTCTTGCGCCTAAGTATCATGCCATGAAGGGGTATGAGATAATGGAGGTAGAGTTCTCTGCATTATTGCATCTTAACCAGAATAAGGCAGTTGATCAGCTTCATGCTCTGACTGCTTTATGCCCAGAGAGGAAGCCCCTGTTAGCCACTGGATAGAAGAAGTTTTGGCCGGTATATATAAGCATATTGCTGATTTTTCTTAACAGATTATATGAAACACTGACTTCCCTATTGTATTCCTGGGGATTTTTGTTACAGTTTTGAAGTTAAACGCAGAGGAGAGTTGCAGCTCATAAAAATCTTCCAGTCTTCTGTGTTTGCTGCATTCCTGAAGGGTAATACATTGGAGACTTGTTATGAGTCTGTTGCAAAAGTGGCTGATTATTGGCTTGATGTTCTGTATAGTAAGGTTAGTCTTTCAAGATGTGTATTAACTTTGTCTTTTGTTCTTCTGTAATATACCAATATGCTGTGTGGCATATCAATAACTATAGTGCTACCTGTTAGGGCACAGACATTAGTGTACCATTCTAAACATCATGTTGTAATGCTGCTACTTCTGGTACATGTGTATGACAAGACTGTGTTGACTTATCTGCTATGACCAAACAGAAAATATGAATCTTGATAGGGACTTGAATGCCTAATGAATCTATGGAAGCAGTCATTCATAAGTGTACTGGATACCCAAAGTGTGTCTGCCAGATATGTACCAGAATATTTGGACATGGACCAGAAGAGCTTCCAGAAAAGAAAGCAACATATAAAGAAATCTTAGTATACCATAACTCTGGGAAAGCAGTAGAGCTTCATGAAGTAGAAGCACACAGTCTCACTTACACCAAAGAAATTCGAGAGTGAACTGAGTTGTGGTGAATGACTTCTGAGACATGTTGAGGGTCATTCACTTCATTTCGTGCCAACTATCATTACTGTGACTACCTGTTCCTATTCCTGTAATGTTGTGAGAATCTATTTGCAAGAAGCCATGATCCTTGTGAAAATGCGTGATTTTTCTAGGAAAAAAAATGCAGCAACTGCAAGTGAAGCACTCTAACTTGTGAATATGATGTGGGAAGGGCTTCAGTGCCCTCTTAGTCGATACTTACCTCTGAGTGATTTCCATCCCACTGAATGAATTCATGGAAGGTGTCAAATTTGAATATAATGATCATATTAGCAGCTTGTCTGTCATTTTCTTGCAGAGGCTTTGTAAGGCTAGTCTGTAACTCGGTTTATGAAGCTTCAACAGCAAGTGTTGTATGTTGAGAATCAAAGGTTCCAAAACTTTCAACGCAAGGTCTACCATACAGTGAAGTCCTCCAAACTGTTATGGATTCATAGTAATGTCAGTGACTGGTGACATGCAAAGAATATTTCAAAGATATGATTTGATGTGTGACCGAAGAACTGTAACCTCTGATCATTTTAATCAGTTATAGAATGAAACTTGCTGTCCATATGGCTTCAGAGCATATCATGATAGAAGTTTAACAGAAAAAAATGTGGATTTCCTTGTAGAGTGATAAACTTTAATATCACCTCATTTCATTCATAAATTACATGTTGCTTTATTTACAGGCTTGCAACATGCCTGATTCGGAATTGTTTGAGCTGATATCAGAAAATCGCTCCATGTCTCGCAAGCTTGAAGACTACGGCAGCCAGAAGTCTACGTCAATATCTACTGCAAAGCGTTTAGCAGAGTTTCTAGGAGACCAAATGGTAAAAGATGCAGGTCTTGCTTGCAGATTTATCATATCAAAGAAACCAGAAGGAGCACCTGTCACTGAAAGGTACACATTCTAACTATGTAACTCTTCTTCTTCTTCTAGAATAATAAATTTTCTTTTTCTTCCATCCACCCATCCGTCTCTTCTGCCTTCTTCCACTATGGACTTGGTCTTCAACTTCATTGTGTTAATTCATTTTTCTGTTTTAACAGCCAGTGCAGTTGTTGATTGAGCGATGGTCTGATGATACTAGAGGAAATAGGGGTCAGAGCTTCCTTAGATATTGGGCCATATGCACTTGTTAATAATGTAACTATCAGCTGTGGAAGTATGAGTTTTCCTGTCAAATGTTATTTGCCTTTACAAACATAATTTATCAGTAAGAAACAAAAGAGAAAACCAACTTGAAACAAATGAATGTATAGCAGTTAGGTTAATGTTTAGTCATTCCCTTCAGGATATTCCATTTGGCATGCACTGCCCCCAGAAATCACATGCTCAAGTAACTGATTGTAAGTGGTCAACTGAAATAGTGAAAGCCATTGCAAGATGTGGTGTGACTCCCCTTGCTGAGCAGATACGAGGGGGGACCCAAAAATAACCAGAATTTATTTTTGTTATTTTTTATTTTTGCATTTTTATTGAACTGTATATTAGTCCTGGCGGAATGAACTCTTTGTGGACAATGCCATTCACATCAAAAAATCAAATCAACATTGTTTTCACATTGGATCGCACTTGACGCGCTTTCTTCGGTCGTGGTGAAGTTGGAGTTTTCTACTGGCTTGATGATTGCTTTGATTCTGGATCATACCCGTAGCACCAAGACTCATCGCCAGTCACAATTCTTTTAAGAAATTCTGGATCGTTCTGCACTTCACTCTTCAAGTCGCGGCAAACATTCACGCAGTTTTCTCTTTGGCCATCTCCGAGCAAGCGAGGAACAAATTTTGCAGACACCCGTCTCATGTGCAAACCTTCGGTTAAAATTCGCTGGACCGTGCTCCATGAGATGTTCGTTTCCTCAGAAAGTTGGTCAATGGTCTTTCGATGATTTTCATCAATTGCACGTTTGATTTTGGCAATGTTTTCATCATTTCTTCCTGTCGAAGGACGCCCGGGGCGTGGCATGTCTTCTGTTGACATTTTGCCAGCTTTGAAACGGGAAAACCACTCGTAGACCTGTGATTTCCCCAAAGCATCATCATTAAAGGCTTGCCGAAGCATCCCAACAGTCTCGGCTGCAGTTTTCCCTAACAGAAAGCAAAAGTTCANACTTATTTATGTATAGGAACGAAATGTAATAAAACTCGCATATGTGTTAACAGTAAACTGGGATAACATGTTTTCTTACTTGTTAGTTTTTGTAAACAGTTAAGCTGATAGAATTTGTGCAGTTTTATTTGTAAATGTATGTGCTTCTGGTGTATCTGACCTACCATTCTTTTCAAGCTGTTTACATCATCTCACAAACACAAACATTGTGAGACTGTGTAAACTGGTACACTAGGTAATGGAGGTTTGAACACAGTAATGTTTCAGCTGCAATGAAAATTCAACCAGAAGGTGTCCAGAAAGACCCTGCTGTCAAAAATGCTATTTCTTGGCTATCAAACTAGAAACGAGATTTAATTACTTGGCTCAGAAGGAAACTGAGTCATGTGGGAATTCTTATATTGCAAACTTTGGCTCTGTTCCTCTGTGTTCAGCTGTCAACATTTTCTGAGAAATTCCTGTTTTCTTTCATTGGATGAAGGTTAAAAAAAGAACATTCATAAAATTTTTTGTCACACTTCGTCTGACAGAAAACTTCATTTGCAAGGTTGTGCATATGGTTTTATATATAAGGCATCTAAAGAAGTGAAAAGCATTTTATTGTGGCAAGAAACTTTACAGTGTGACGGCTCAACAAACATTGTGGGATAATTTTAATTTGTTGTGGGGTATTTGTAAAAATTTAAGTGAGTTGTTTAATAGTGTGTGAAATGATCAAGTACATTGACACATGTAAGAATATCCTGGATTTTCCACGCTTTTTGATTATTTGTATATTTAATTTCCATTATTAGCCTGGATAATCTGGAGTTGAATGTAATTGTAATTTCTTCTTGTATGTGCCTGTGTGTGAGATCTTAATATTGTCTTGTTTTCTTTGCCTTTTTCTTTATTTTACGTTTATGAATGTTTTCCAGTTGTAAGAAGTACAGAATGATGTTGCTGAACACAAGAGTTGCATGCCATATATTAGTTATCGTAACCTTTTTTATTTTATTATACAGAAAACTTTGATTTTGTGATACTCATATTGGCCAGATGAATAGCCAGTTTCTATTCAGGAAAATGAAATTTTATGGTGGCCATTCAAAAAGTAACTTCCAGTGAGCTGTTAACAAAAATGCAATGAGAAAAAAATTATTATATTCAAAAAATGTATACATACATAAGCTACTTCTTAGTATAATCACTGCTGGAATTATGGCACTTTTTGTATTGGGGAATAAGTATTGTATGCCTCTGTCAAAGAAGTCTGCCACCTATGAGCTCAGTCACATTTTGACACCCTACATCAACTCATTATTGTTGAAGAGCTGTGATCCAAACAAGTTCTGCAGGTTGGTAAGTAGGTGGTAGTCGCTAGGAGTGAGATCAGGGGTGTAAGGAGGTTTGCAACACACTTGTGGTGGTATTGTGGTCCCTTATTGCATGAATTCAACCATCAGTGCTCCTATCCTGTCCCAGAAAACAGTTACTGTCAGCTTTCTGGCAGATGTTTAAACTTTTTTGGTGTATTTGGTGAATTTGTGCGCATCCACTGCCTCAACTGCTCTTTGGTTTCAGCATTCACAAATGAAATCCTGGTTTTTTCACCTGTTATTCGTAGGGACTGAGAAATTCATCGCCCTCTTTTTGGTATCATTCAAAAAATGTCATAGCTGAAGCCAATCTCTGCAGTTTGTGTGCACCTTATGCATCTTATGCAAAACTTGTAATAGCCCAGCCTAACTGTGATAATCATATAGAGAAAAGAACATGAAATTTGTGGAAATTCACCCAAAAGTTCTGAAATTATTAAGCGCCGTATCTCACAAATTTTTTGGTCAACACTTTGAACAGAATCATCACTCAGTGCAGATGACTGACCACGTCGCTCTTCATCATGAAAATTTGTTTGCCCATTTTGAACATTCTACACCATTGTCATACAGTTCCTTCACTCATTATATTTTGGCTATCAGCTGCTCATAATTCGCAATGGATTTCCACAGCACTCATATTTTTGACATGAAGAAAGTGGATAACAGTACAAATTTCGCAGCTGGCAGGTATTTTAACCGCCCTCCCTTGAGGCTTCCTGCCCACAAGTTAGTAGCCACCTTTGCTTACCGTCCGTCTTGTTCGCCTTACGTTCGGCGTCACTTTGACTGCCCTACCTGGTGCTGCCTCCGTTGAAGTTGTTGGGGCATGGCTGGTTCTGGCTTGACCAGGCTCCACCGTTTCCTCCTTCCGTTGCTGATTGCGGGGGTTGGAATTTCAGGATAGGACCTGATGTTATGGGCGCCAGCAAACAGCTAGGTGCGGTTTGTGATTCATTATAAAGGAGGGAAGGCGTGAGTGGGTGGAAGCTGGCGATGGGTTTGACTAGCTCCTGGCAATGAGTCTCTCCTCAGGTTGGCTAAGGATCAGGCTCGGACAAGTGAGGGTGAAGCACTTCTAACCAACACAATGCACTGTACCACTGGAACACTTTATTGTTTTCTTACAGTCACTCGGAGGTATAAATCCACACTATCAGGCCTAGTTTCAGCTTCCAAGCAGCCGGTGTTGCACTTGCTCAAATTATTTAGCATAACACGCAAGTATAATCGCGGGGTTTACCTCCGCCAAGTTCGAAAGTTTGTAGCAGACTCCTCATCTTAAACTGGACTCTCTGCCGAGCCAGAGGTCCTAACTGAATTGTATCCGCCTCTTCTCTCCTCCTCCTAAATTCCCGGATAGGCTGATTCAGATAAGAGGAGTTGGCTTAATTTTTTGTTCCGGCCAATGACCGATTGTTTTAGAAGTAGTTTCGGCCTACAATCCCAAACAGCGAAATTGACAGCCATGCAACTTATGAGGGGTCGCTAATGATCTCCTGGCACTCCCACTTTTGACTTACAACTCGTTGAGACTGTCACTGCTCGAATTCTCAAAGTGGCTTGCCGCTGTAAGTCAGCTTCTCAATTTCTAAAGAAACTCAGTGGGGTTCCTTGAAGTATCATTTCTGCCCCTTTCAACACAACACCAGATGCTTGGACGCAAGGACTAACAGATGTCCTTGTCCGCGTAAGTTCGGTCTATCTGCTTGTTCTGACTGTGTCTTAACCTATGTTTCTTTGTAATTCTTACTGTCTACTTTATAAACTACTGAAATAAAAAGAGGGGGGGAAGGATTTCAATGGTGCGGTTACAGTATGTCAAATCACAGGACACACCATAACTCACTCTTTAGAGACAAGAACAAACACTAGGTGACCAGCTATATGATTGTTTACAAGGCAGTGAGTAATGTGATGGTACCTTGCATATGCAAGTTTTCCCCCTCTCCTATATTAGTTGCCTAAAATAAACAGAAGTTACTTTACAAGTAGCCCTTGTATTATAAAAACTTGACTTTCCGTATTTACAGAAATGGAAATGAAAATTGGTTTGCTAATGTGGAATTTTCATAAATTTAATGTTTGTTTTATCTACATTTGAAATATATATGTGAGCTGAATTCATTATGTTACCACATGCCCACTAGTCAAGCAGGAGATACCTCATGTAACCCTGGGAAATGTGTTCTCTTAAGCAATTCGCACCACACAAAATTCATATTGTCTGTTCTTAATTTAGTAAGAGTATTGCTGTAGTTATGACATATGCATACATGCCATATCTGCTGTTGAATTCATTTAAAACTTAGTGGCAAGCATCTCTGTTTCTTATTCGCTGGAGTTTCTTCAAAATATAACAGCTGATCAAGAAATTCTCTGTTTTTGTGGAACCTGTGGGTTCCTTTCCATGTTCGCCCTATCCTGAGTCAGTTAAATTTATTCCTCACCTCTCTCATCTTTCTCGAAGATGCATTGTAATAATACACAGTGCTCTGATGTAAGAAGGAAATGTTGCAATATTTGGGTATGTAGCAGTAATGCATATATACAGATAGCACATTCTGATGTAAGATGGAAATGTTGCCGACAAGAAATATCTCTGGCTGAAAGGGTCAGTTTTGTTCAAAAGCATATAGTGAAATATTTGTGGGTGTATATTAGGTATATTGTATATTTGAAAAATGGATTGACTAATGTATACACAAACCTTTTATACAATATAAGTGTCTGAATAATCATCCCTTGCTACTTCAGCCTCATTTCTGTCATATACAAAGGAATTATTTAGCTTTATGACTCAGAGCAAATATTCAATACTTTTGCACAATCCAGTCTTAATGCTTTTTATTTTTACTGTCATAGAGCCATCCCACTAGCCATTTTCCAGTCAGAACCTAGCATAAAGCGGCATTATCTGCGCAAATGGCTTAAAGACTCATCTCTTAATGACATAGACATCCGTCAAGTACTCGACTGGGACTACTACATTGAGAGATTGGGTGGTACCATTCAGAAAATTATCACCATCCCAGCTGCTATGCAAGGGGTTAGTAGAAGGATGTGTCTCTTTTAAATGTCATCATATTCTCCAAGTAAAATATGGAAAAGTTTATGACATAACAGAAAAATGAGTTTCTTACCTCTTCATTTAGGCACAGTAGATCACTGTGGTCGGAAGGCCCACCCCTTATGCATTCATACCTCCTCATTGCCTCTGTATTACAGAACATACAGTATGCTTCAGGTCTCTCCAAGTAAACATTTTATTTAATTTTATGCCATTTGAAAAATAAAAAAGTCAATCCTACATTTACGTTCAGTGATACAGTATATTTGCTATAGAATGAATGTAAATCATTCATATTTGCCACTATTTAGTTGTACAGGAAATAGCCCAAGTTTGGAACTTGTGCTGTCATGGGCTATACGTTATATGAGTGAAAACCAAATTCAGTTATTTAAGGCATGTCTTGTTTATTCCTTTACAAATTGTAATAACCTATCTCAGTGGGCTGTGATCCATAGTCCATTAAGCCTTATATAGATCACTATTCAGTAAATATTAAACAAATAAATAACCAGAAAGATGGAAAAGTATAAGAAATCTAAAAGAATAAGTGTGAACTCCCCCAGTATAAAATTTACTGAAACAATCTCAATAGAAATAAACGGCCTTTCTGTACAAAGGGCCACTAGAGGAAGAAATTCAGTGTGTAATGGACGTTTAATTGAAAGAAAAAAAACATCATGTAGTGAGATGTTTATGTATTTAAAGTTTAGGAAAGTATTTTTAAAATGTGTTTGCAACATTGCAGTGGTAGGTTGTAATTTACAATTATATTTATAAGCATTATTTTGGGTTTTGATGATTTCAAAGTCTTAATATGAAATGTCAACAAATTGTAGACATTCTCTTATTTCGATTTTTGTAGTTACTGGGAGAAGCATTTGTATTGAAATGTGTAGATTAATTTTATACATGGTTTTTCCAGTGTCTAGGTAATATTCCACTGAGTTAAGTATGTTTATTTTGATTGTCTCACAGACCTTGCAGGCTTTATATTTTTTTTTTTTTTTTTTTTTTTNGTTTGTTCATTTGCTAATTGGTCTTACTGTTTTTCTTACAGCTAGCAAATCCTGTGCCCAGGGTGAGGCATCCTGATTGGCTGCACAAAAAAATACTAGAGAAGAATGACACATTGAAACAGAGGAGGATCAATGAAATGTTTCCTGTGAAACCTAAGAACTCAGAGCCGCAGATTGATGTAAGTGTTGCATAAGTACTGGGCTTGTAACTGTTGGGTTCTTGCTGTAATGTCAAATTAGAAACAATCTGGATCTGCCTTAGATCTCAGTAATATCTTGTTTGGCCAGCCTTTTGTCATATTTATGTATAGCCTCATATTATGCAGTGGCATGGCATTGTGGCATGTAGACCCATTGCTGGCAATGATTGCAAAACAAGCAACTACACAACAACCATTGCTAAATAATGGCTCTGCAAACAAGTATGTTTCCACAGCAACAAGAGAACACAGTAATAATGGAAGAGATGTTTGCTGTGCGGTCTGTACTGAGATGTTATAACTAGGACCAGTTAGCAGCTGCAGTCAGAGAACTGTTGTGGTTCAGTCACTGTGAGCTGTTGATGTGAGAAGCTGGTAGCTGAGGTTGGGAACAATTTAGGAACCCATAGGAAGAAGACCATCCACTACCAAGCACCAGCATTGAAAATATGACTGTGGACACTAGTGTGTATGTGTGTGTAATGATGAGCTGTAAAGTGTAGTCGTCTGCTGTATGAAAGTGTGCAATAAATTGAGTCCTCAATTCAAAACCTGTCAATAGTCATACTCTTATCACATGACAGTATTAATCATTACATTGAAAGTTTAAATATTTTAAAGATGGTAGTATTCCCATTTGAAGCCCTTCTATACTTCAAAATTTTTTCCAGCATTTAATCTTGATGTATTAAATGAATGGTGGTCAGAAACACTGGATAATATCACTGCACAGCCATCACACCGAACATTTTGATAGACCTAATATATATTGTAGCTTGTAAAGCTGTTGCTACGCAATGTCTGCGAGATGAGCAGATATATAAAATCACACATCCTATGTGACAATATTTACAGTACTGTCTCTGTAGTAACTAAAAAGAGAAAAACACTTCACGCATTTCGGTCATGACTAGAGCCTTTTCTAGTTCACTGTTTCAATTATGTGGCTGTTGCTGAGAAAGCATTAAACACTGAGCAGAGTAGAACATAAATTCAGTTGCAGCAGAAGGATGAGACCGAGTCCCTTGGAAATGTGGCCTCAGATGGGCCGATTTTACAAGTCAAGATGACAAGTATGTAGCATTGATGGGATGAAAATTGCAAGGAAAACCCGAAATTTCTAGTGTAAAACGTGCCGCTCTCCACAGAAATCCCACATGGACTGTCCTGGGATTGAAACCAGGGTTTCCCATTGAGAGACTAGCAACTAAGTGCCTGAGCATATCGGGTGAAGACGTGACTTTTACTCTGTCACTATCCTGCAAAGTACAGATGCTGTGCTGTGCCATAGCAAATAGGCGGGTCATGTGGGTCATGTGGAATGGCATTTGTATACTAAATTATTAAAATACTCTGATAGGCAGTAACTATGTTTGTATGCACAGATGTTTGTGAGTTGAATGTTCATATCTTGGAGACTACCTGTACAGTGAAACAGCTTGTTTGACATACATTGTTATAAAGATTATTGGATTTTATTACAGTGAGAATTGTATTCATATTAATTTTCAGCCTGAAACAGATTTATTTGCAACACAATCAAGGCTCCAAGCAGAACAAATTGACATTGAAGATGTAGCCAGCCGACCCCAAGAGTACAGAAGTACAAGCGGGCGGCCTCTGGTCACTAAGAGGAAACGTATGCCTTCAGGAACCATGAGCTCCCCTACACAGTCCACCACATTGACACAGAGCTGGAGAGATGTGCTTGGTCCTCCTCCCCCACTCGGCGACACTAAGGTTTGTAACAGTTTGATTCTTAATTGATAATATTCAGGTATCTTCAGTACAGTTACAGTGCTGTGGATGCATATTTCAGTGCCAGTATCACTTCACTACCATCACAACATTGATGATTTGATAGTTTCATTTATTGAAATATTACAAGGGTCGTACTGAAGGTCATGAGCAACAATCTTTTGTAAAGTAACATGCTTTATTATTGACAAACCAAATACACCACCTCAATCTACAGACCTTTCTTTATTTTTCCACATAATCGCCACTTCTTTGTACACATTTCTCCCGGCGTTCTGGGAGTTTGAAAATTCCCCTTCTGTAAAATTCCGTTCCAGCCATCCGAAGACACAAACGCACTGCTTTCTGAATTGCCTCCCTTGTCTCAAAATGTTGTCCACACAGCTGATCCTTCACAAATCCAAAAAGATGGTAGTCGGAGGGTGCCAGATCAGGGCTATAGGAGGGGTGTGGAAGAACTTCCCACCCAATCTTTGCAATTGCCTCCAATGTGAGGCGAGTGGTGTTTGGGCGAGCGTTGTCATGCAGGATGTTGATGTTTCGTTCCGGATGCACAATGCACGACGGAGCTTGTGCAATGTCTGGACATAACAAGCAGCATTAATGGTTTGCCCAGGTTCCAGGAATTCGGCCAGAATAAACCCCTCTGCATCCCAGAAGACTGTGCCCATCACCTTGACAGCTGATGGCACTGTCTTTGCCTTCTTTTTTGATGGAGAATGCAAATTGTGCCATTCCATACTCTGCCATTTCGTTGCAGGCTCAAAATGGTGAAACCAGCTTTTGTCACCTGTCACAATACAGAGCAAGATATCATCGCCTTCGTGTCGATATCTCTGTGGCAGTTCTGAGGTGATGGCTTTTCGCTGACCTTTGTGGTCTTTGGTCAATAACCGTGGGACCCAACGAGCACAAACTTTCCTATAGCTCAAGCTTTCAATCATCTCCTGTACTGCACTATGCCCTATTCCAAGTTTTCGGGCTATTGTGTCCACAGTCACATGCCTGTCATCTTGAATGATCTCATCCACTCTTTCCTTGTTGCATTCAGTTAAGGCTGTTCGAGGACGACCGTTCTGAGGCTCATCTTCGATGCTGGTGTTCCCATCTTTAAAATGTTTCACCCATCTTCGAACACTGCTCGCACCCATGCACACACTTCCATAAGCACGCTGAAGTCTCTGGTGAATTTCTGCAGCAGGGATTTCCTCTTTCACAAGAAATTCGATGACAGCACGCTGGCGAAATGACATATGGTTCATGATTTATTTAAACCGTCTTGCAGTGCATACACTCATTTATCTCCTTCTCTCCCTCGCACTACATGTTTCGGCATAATAATGCCATCTTCAGGTGCTTACTTATCCACGCCAAACTAGTTCATTGCATGCCTTGTTCTCATATTAAAATAACTAAAATATGTATCTATCATATACATTGTCAAACGTTAAAAATATTAAAATTGTTCAGGATACCACATNGTGACTGGCGTAGTGAGGTGCGACGTAGCGATGTGGTATCCTGAACAATTTTAATATTTTTAACGTTTGACAATGTATATGATAGATACATATTTTAGTTATTTTAATATGAGAACAAGGCATGCAATGAACTAGTTTGGCGTGGATAAGTAAGCACCTGAAGATGGCATTATTATGCCGAAACATGTAGTGCGAGGGAGAGAAGGAGATAAATGAGTGTATGCACTGCAAGACGGTTTAAATAAATCATGGACTTAAATCAGTGCAACAGGACGCTAAAATATAACATGACATATGGTTGTCGGCCATTTTGTTAGGAGTGATACTGGTCACGTGATGCAAGCTATTGACGTCACAAGACACTCAAGGTTAACACAACAGCTGGTTCCACATACCACCAGACTCTCTTTCGTCTGCTGTTCCCAGGTTGCAGGCAAAAACAGTTGCTCATGATTTTCAGTATGACCTTCGTATCAACCATTTAAAAGTGTTAGCAAAATTGTGATTCATTTGCATTTTGTTTATTGAGCGAAATAGGATTGCATGGGGACACGCAGTACTGTAGCTGGTTGAGGCACTGTGCTACAAGCTGAAAGGTCATGGGTTTGATTCCTGATATGGTCATTGGATTTTTTCAATTCACCTAATCTTTCCAGCTGCATTGTGGCCCTGGGGTCGACTCAGCTTCTAGCAGAAATGAGTACCAGGAATTTTCCTGGGGTTAAAGGGCAGGCAATGCATAAGGCTGACAACCTTACCGCCATCTCTGAGCTGATTGTCTAGAAAATGTAGGAGCCTCAACGTCTCAACCCTATGGGTTTCATGGCTTCTTAGAGGGAAAGGTTTACCTTTACCTTTATTAGAATTGCATGAAGGAGAAAATTACATAATAAGCTTTATAATTTGTATTTTTCATCAAATATTATGTTGATCCTATTATGGAGAATGAGTTGGATAAGTCATGTAACACGTATGGTAGAGATGAAAAATGTGTATAAAATTTTGGCCTGAAAAGCTGATGGGAAGATACTTGGTAGACCTAGGTGTAGATGGGTGGATAGTTCTAAACACTGGATCTGAAACACATAGGGTGGGAGGATGTGGACTGGATTCATCTGGCTGAGGATGGGATTGAGTGACAGCCCCTTATGAATCAGTAAGGACTCTTTGGGTTCTGCAATAAAGTAGGAAGTTCTTGATTAGCTTAGTGACTGTAAGCTTCTCAAGGAGAGAGCTGGTTAATATAGCTTGGATTTTACATCACTAGCAAACTTTCCTTCATATATGTCACTCATTCCATCACTTTGTATGTTTGCTGCACGTCACGCAGTAGGAGTTTTATATGACTGTACTTACCTACCACAGTATTATTATTATTATTATTATT
>NW_019725423.1:371631-379847 GCF_002891405.2 Cryptotermes secundus
GAGACATGAGGTTCTTTTACGTGCCGTAAAGCTAAGACACGGGACCCATGGCTTAAAGTCCCTCCCGGAGGACTTGTTCCCTGAATTTTTCTGCCCTTAAAAATTCCACGACCTCCGCCGGGTTTGAACCCGCCTACCTTGAGTCATGAGGTGGGAACGTTACCCCTAGACTACGGAGGCCGCTGCCTACCACAGTAAGTGATACCTATTACTGAAGTGCCTTTATCAGAGTCAAAGGCAAATAATTTCAATTTTAATGTAAAACTGTCCTTGGTAGGGACAGCTACACACAGAGAACAATTAGTTACTATGGGATTCTGATGATGATGTATAACACACAGAGATATTGGGTTTTCGGACTTTATCCATCGTCCTGGTTTTTAAGATAACTAAGAAAAATACGACGTTTCGGAAACTGCATCTGTTTCCGTCCTCAGGTGAGGGAAAACACCTATTCTGTTGGGTCCCTTAGAAAGAGCTAGCCTCAGTCAGTGACCCAACAGAATAGGTGTTTTCCTTCACCTGAGGACGGAAACAGATCTGGTTTCCGAAACGTTGTGTTTTTCTTGGTTATGTTAAAACCAGGACGATGGATAAAGTCTGAAAACCCAATATCTCTGCACAGAGAACAGTATTTTGATCTCTAGATTAGTGAATGCTGAATGGAATCATTTTGACATAGTGATATGATTATTACATTGTCTTCTAGATTTAGCATCTGATGTTCAGATATAATAGGTTTTCAATCTCTTCTCAATTTCCATTTAATCTGTAATTGCAGGAATCTCGTTTGGCTTGGCTGCAGTATCATAAAAAGAAATGGGCCCTTCAAGCTAAGCAAAGGTCAGAACGAAACAGTTTTGGGAAACGTACTCGTATCGGAGATTCTGTTGAGGGACATGGACAGGCTGGAAGTTTGCTAGCTATGGGAAGGAACCCAGCTGCAGGTACCCTTGGAGGATTCTTGCGTCGGGCACAACGAACACTCTTAGATACACCATGGCAAATAATACAGGTAACAGTAATGGGCAATCACATCCTTATATTTTAAGTTTCTTTTGTATATGTGATTTAACAGTGCTTTCAGTATTGAGACTGTAGCATCAGGTGGTTGGATAAATTATGACTAAGGAAAGATTTGGACGGAAAAGGCCATGGCCTAATGGCACTTGTCTGTGGGGGCTGAGGAAACCTGTGAAAAACTTCAGTCATGATTGCCAGTGCCCCAGCTGATATTTCAATGAAGCACCTCCCAAATACAAGTTGAGCTTTACCTCTACACCAGCCTGTTCTGTGATATTTTAAGTTATAATTTTTATCTACTGTTATATTTCATTCACTACAGTTGTACAAATATTTGTATGAGTGTTTCTTGAATGAGTCCATTTTGTACTGATGTATACAATTTTGATTCAGCTTTCAGAGACAAATAAATCAGGAGTATTTAAAGTCTGGGCTTTGGTGGGGCAAGAACTTCATAATATCCGATTGATTGTGCCACGAATCTTCTATGTAAACCAGCGCTTTCCTCGCCCAGAGCCAAACAAAGACGAAGCTGCACTTTGGAGGAAATGCAGCCGTATTCTGCCTCGCTCTCGTCCTGTGTTCAACTTGTATGAGTATACAGTGCCTGAGGATTTGTATCGGGAGCATAGTCAGTGAGTGTAGAAAGGATTTGGGTTCCACAAAACAGTGATTGTAATTGCCAACTATTGATGCTCAAGAATTGGACTATACAAACTTCTGCCCCCTGAATGGATTTTAAGTGATATAGAAGAGGAAGTCAGAGGAAATTAAAATTTAAGAGTTACAAAATACAGTTTTGCAGCATGTTATGGTCTCTGCTTCCTTTTCTTTTACAAAGCACACCTCTGAAAGAATTTTAAAAATCAATAATCTATTTTCATGGGACTCTTTCTGCTTTAGTAGAAATAAAGGTTGTCTGTGCTGTGTTGATGTGTAACATCACTGAATAAAATTACTTTTTTTAAGTGAGGGGAGCAAATAGAGAGAGTAACATGGAATAATGGTATCTGTCTAGTAATCAGCCTGTATTTGTTAACATGTGGTGTGACTACAAATGCAAAGTAATGTGAATGGTCAGGAAAGATGGGGAGACTTTCTACAGGGAAGCCATAGCAATGAGAACATTCCAACTGAAGTCTCAGTTTTATACTTTATGTTTCTTTCAATTGATAGTGTTCATAATACACACACACACACACACACACACACACACATAGGGGTGATAGCATTTCTTTGTGGCCTTAGTACACTGTATGTTTTAGCAAGATGTTCCTGGAGTTTCGCTTCTCTTGTCTAAGAAAATCACACTGTATGTAGACTGTAGAGTAATTGAAGATTCTGTCCATGTCTTCACTTAAACCATTTAACTACATGGTGTTACAGTGACAGATGAAAGTGGTGTTGTCAAACATCCACGCACAGATTTCACACCAACATGATGAATTATATGACACAAGCTGCTCACTTTCTATGATGTCAAGAATGACATTTTGGATTTGATCTTTTAAGCTTCCAGAGTGCATGGATTATTTCTATAGGATTGTTCATTAAAGTTTACACAAAGATAAGTTACATACATTACATTGTTTACAATAAATGGAAATTCACTTTCATTTAAAGAATTTTCTTTTGACAGATAATTTACAAAGAACACATTTCTTTCATAAAATACGTAATTATTTTATTACAGAGCCATGACACAGATTTTTGAGTGTTTGCAGCAGATTATACAGGAAAAGTCTAAATTATGTAGCTATATAAGAATGAGGTTTTATAAGATTGTACAATTCACATAGTTAATTTGTTTTCATGCCTGAAGGGAGCTGACTGCAGACTTGTCAATGCCTGACATAGAAGGCATATATGAAACTCAAGTATCACTGGAGTTTCGTGCCCTGCTTCATCTTGGTTGTGTATGCACTGTTGAACGCAATGAAGCTCGACGATTGGCAGCAGTAGGCTTACGGGATGGTACTGATACATTCTCCATGCACCAGCTCCAGTTTCGCAGTCTGGCACACCATCCGTACCTACAGCCACAGGCTGGAATACTCCAGCATTTGTATCTCTATCACAGTCGAGCTCCTACTGGACAGCGTGCCATGTTTGGTCTGTTCCTGACACCAAGCAGGCGTGTTGTTGTGTTTGTGTTGGATACAGTTCGCACCAACCAGATGCCCAATATGGCAAATCTGTACAGCAATGAACGCAGTGAAAAGTAAGTTTTATTACATTTATAAGCTATAGAAAATTGTATATATCTAAAATGAACAGTACTGATTGCTGTTGTCCTTTCAGTAGTGTGAAATATTTATGACATGCTTATCAAGCTGATAGTAGCTTGTGTAGGCTTTGTTTGCTAGCCTTAAATGCTCTTTGGAAAAGGTGAACAAATTCTGTGTGAGGCTTCAAAGGTATACAGTATTAACTAAGAGAGTACAAAGATTCATGCTTATGAATGACAAAGTTTATGATGTTGTCACATGATAGTGACTAGTGATGGGGTTTGGTTTGGTTTAGTTTGGTAATTGGATTTACTGAACTCTTACAAATCATAACTACAAGTACGTATAGTGCTGTCACTAGTCTACACACTGAGCTTCTCACTACTTCTCACCAGCTGTTGCCTCGTAACAGATCCCAGCATTGTCCTCTTCTGCTCATGTCGTGACTGTCTTACACCTAGCCCATGTCTTGAAATGTCCACACATTCTTGACTGGATATGTTGTCTAATTTGTGCTTGTTGTATAGCTTTGGAGCAGACCCAATAGGAAACACTGTTTCCAGCAGCTCTGTATTGTGGCGTCAAATGTTCATTGCCACAGAAACATGTTTATTGGCTGTTCCCTAGCAACGGCCATCTCTTGTGGCTCCAATATTCTGATCTTTCAGCTGCCATGAGACATGACTTGCTCCTTAAGGCTGCTCATCCCAAGTATCCTGTTGGTATATTACCATTTAAATTTATGGTTTATGGGGCCAGAACTTCTGACGGTGGCAGGTGCTCCTACAGCACCAGTGCATAAGGAAGGTGTTGGTAATCTTTACTTCCATTTGGGAGGAGGCTGGTCTCTCCCCATTGTTCTGACACTCCTTTTCCACAGGCTGATGGAAGACTCGACTGTTAGTTTTATGACTTCCAGCTGTAGGATCTTCCTGAGGGCTTCATTGAGTGTCTTGCTTTCCAGGTGTAGCTGTCATTTTACTGCATGTCTCTTCTACCATTGTTGAATGCCTTGCCTGATCCACTACAAACACGGTTCTCATGTTGTGCAGAAAAGGCATGGTTGGTCAACTGTCCAATGGCAGTGGCAGTCTCCTACAGGGGCTTACCAATGATTCAGGTTCCTTTTTGCAGTTGATTGCAGCACCCTGCAACCAGGTTTAGTTGCTCTCATTGTTTCCTCATGCATCGCACCTTTGGGGGCTTCCTGTAGAATGTGGGAAGCCTGTTCCCTCATGGCTACTGCATGTGGTACCCCTTTGTAGTGCTGTCATGTCACAATATGTTCATCCTTAATGAGCACATTTTTTTATGTTCCATTCATTCTCATATCTTGTCATTGTAACTAACAAATACTGTGTTAGAGAAGCTAAAATAGTTGAAAACTACCATTTCCAAAGCCTGAAATGGGACATGATTCAGAATTAGTACCACCCACCTCCCATCCTCACAACCCCCTAAGATCGAGCATAATATTATCCTGCCATCTCATTTTTTTAAGTTAGTTATTTAATGACTGTCAGTATTAAGGCTGTAATATTTGAATCTCCAACTCCATCTTCCAAATGGATGTTCTCTACAAAAATGTCTGTATTCCTCATTTCCCCCATTCTAGTCAGGTACCCAGCCCATCAGTAAAAGTTTCATAACACAACACTTCTTGATGGAGGTGGTTATATAAACCCTGTGCTCAACTGCCAAGTTGGAGTACTACTCTTGTTTCTTGTCTGTGATTGCTTGTTCATTATATTTGTAGTTCCTCCATATCCAGAGGCTGTCTCTTCCTTCCACAACCCATGGATATGTGCCATTGACAAGGGAGACACTCAACTTGGCATGTTTCTTTTCATGCAGATTACGGATTTCTGTCTTATTCTGACTCATATGCAGTTGTGATTCAGTACTTATTGTGGCCCCATAACCAGTAATTAGTAAATATTTTTATAGTTTATTTTCCCGTACATTGGTCTTCCAGATCAGTCTGTCTTTGATTAAGGAATGTTGAGATTCCTTACTTTACTGCTATTTGTGGACATATTTTCAGAATTCCACTATAAAATGTTTTGGAGCATGATTAACATGAGAATTTTTTATCATGGCCTGTCATCGAAAATATCTCTATCTACCAGATCTACCAGGCAAATTAAAGTCCATAATGTACCTGTTGTGTTTATTGGCCATGTGTAACTACCATGAAAGTGTGTTTTCTTGTGCACAGGATAAAAAGGGGGAAATCTGAAGATTCGCTTCCTCCGAAAAACCTTACATTTGAAGTCAGAGTTGAGACAGATGCTCGACAAGTATACAGACTCATTCAGAGGGCTCTGCAAGACTACAGGGATGAAAAGAAAGGACCGACATTACTGTCTGTACAATCACCTCTTGGTAAGTAGATTTTGCTGAAGTGCCAAAAGCTGTACTATAAGCGAGTAAATTCTGTACTCAGAAAATTACAGTTTCTCAAATAACAGAGTTGTTGAATTTGAGAGCGCTTGAAATTGAAATTGTAATTGTGTATATATTAGGATAACCTGGTTCAGCTTAATGTTTTGTGGAAAATAGGAAAGTTACTCTTATGCAAATATATCTGAAGGGCAAAGAGACCATGCAAGTGAGAATATGTATGGAGAGCAAGGACACACCAAGGGCAGCTGTGGTAGTAGATGAAGGAAATTGTGTTGAGGATCTCAAAAAATTGTTACGACCTACAGTGCACCTCTATCTAGAGCCAAGGTCAAGAATGGTGAACTATACTTCCATGCCCTCATAATTCTTGAGGGGATAGTGCTTAATTAACCTTTAAACNAGACTGCGATAACGTCTCTAGACTCAACATCCGGTGTTACCGTGACATGCACAAGTGTCGTCATCAGCAACTTCCATTCAGGGGTGTCCAGAACGTATGAATTCTTGCTCAGAAACAAGAAATTGCGAAAATTCTCCTTTGGTGTCAGTGCAAAAATTTTAACATGTTTTATACAATCTGTAAATTACAATATCTGATTCTATATTCTTTCGAGAAAAAAACAGCGTTTATTTCGTTCGATTATCACAGAAATAGCAGAAATAGGAGCAAAATTAGTAAGTGACTACAATTTTCACGAATCTCAAATAGCGGCCATTTAAAGAACTCCGTACCGTTGCCACAACCTAAGTTTAAAGGGCCGTAGGATAAAGGTTAATTAAGCACAGGGACAACTTTACCTTTCCTTACTTACAATGAAGCAGGAAGTCTTGGTTGTGATTTGGAGGCATATTTCTACTGTATTTAGCAGTGGCTTGTAGGAAGCACCAAAGATTGATAGGGATCTTAGAAAGAAAAATATATGCATACATTCCTAGTAAAAGCTTCTTGACATGTAAAATGCATTTCTTTATAAACAGAAGTGATCATACAAATTTCTGTTTTTTAGATTACTTCACATTATTTTGTTTCATTTTGGCAGATTTGCAGACACTGAGTTCCCTGATGCCTGGTCTGGGAGAACTCCCTCTTGTTCCAGTTCATGTTCAGGACGCTGAAGGTGTCTGGGACCTAAACTGGCAGCGAACTGGGGCTCGCAACATGTTGCGACATTACCTAAACAGTGAGACTATACTTGAACTCACTGCAGAGCAGGCTCGCTACTTCCATGTTCCTCTAGGAAATCTTCCAGCTGACCCAACCATTTTTGCTGCCGATCTCTTCTATGCCCGCCATCTTATGAAACACAACTTCCTCCTTTGGTGTTCTCCAACTGAACGCCCAGATCTCGGAGGAAGAGAAGCAGATGACAATAGGTTTGTTACAACTTTTTGTTCATCACACGGCATTACCATGGTTACCCTGCTACCATGACTGGACAGACATACATGTCATCTGTACTAGAATACACAGAGTTCCTGTATGCATTCTTTATATCTCTGCACTCTAAATGCTTGTAGCTGTTACAGGTATAACATCACAGATACACACCATCATCATGTTATTAATTGTTGACATAGAAACAGTATTTATTTAATACACATTTCATAGGTATATGGATGATGTAACTCCATGCCAGGTTTCATATGCCTAATTCCAGCATTTTTTTAGTTATCACTGTCAAACCAAAAGGTAAATGTAAAAATCATGCAGCTATCATTTTTGTTGTCTCATATTTCACACACACCCACAAAACCTTTAACAAACGTTGCATATTTTTCAAAGACGCATTACTGTACATAATTTGATGATCCTATATGAAGTGGCACTCCCTCCTCACAAGTTCACGCATCTGTCATGTTAGCATTACTGATTTTATGAGGTTTGGGTGTACGTGGGGCAATCCAAAAGTTTCCGAAATTTGAATTTTGCCCGCGAATGGTTATGAGTACATCGAAATACCGCTAGGTGTCTCCTCACACATCCTCACATCAGTGTGGCAAGTGGAACGCTAGTGAGGTTAAGTGTTATTACGTTCGTTTTTTGTGAAGAAAGTGCGGATTTTACTCTAATACGGTGGTGTTAGACAACAGTAGTAAGATTCCGTATATTGCAGAATTAGTTTTGGTTTCCGTATCGCGAGTTACGAGTACGTACAGTGCGGGGTTCGAGCAAAAACACAACGGCCGGAAGCACACGTGCTTCCGACCGGGGACTCTCACAACATAAAATGAGTGGCCTAGAAATGGAAGCAGAAACAATGGAAGAGGTAGGAATACACGACGAAGCAGGGGAAGAAGTGGTGATGGAGGATGTGGATTATGCAGAGATAAACAATAAGACGGTTACACAAAAGAAGAGGGTGGCAGGAAAAACAGGACCTGAACTGTCGTCAGAAGAGGAACTGATGGCACAATTTAGCACCGTTAGAAGCCGTAAAAAACCAAGGAAACTGGTAACTGATGTCGTAAAGAAGAGCACAAATAGCCATCAGAAGTCCAAAGAGATACAGAATCAGAATGAAATCCAGGAAAGGGCTGAAGAAGGAAGAACGGAAACGG
>NW_019725423.1:385474-393935 GCF_002891405.2 Cryptotermes secundus
ATGGCTACGACCCTGAAAGCAAGCAGCAATCATTGCAATGGAAGAGCCCTTCTTCACCTCAGTCAAGAAAAGCTCGACAAGTCAAGAGCAACATCAAGTCCATGTTGATCTGTTTTTTTTTTTTTTATATTGACGGGATTGTTCATAAGGAGTTCGTCCCTCCTGGTCAGACAGTCAATAAAGAGTTCTATCGCGATGTTCTAAAGCATTTGAGGGAGGACATAGGAGAAAACGTCCAGAGAAGTGGCGCATGATCAACTGGGTACTCCACCATGACAATGCACGACCGCATATGGCTTACATTGTGCAGGAATTTTGGGCTAAAAACAAGATGGGAGTTGTTCGCCACCCACCGTACTCACCAGACTTAGCTCCATGCGACTTCTTTCTCTTCCCCAAGATGAAAATCAAGTTGAAAGGGCGAAGATTTGATACAGTGGAGGAAATTCAAGTGGAAACGCAGACGGTACTAAACACCCTAACAAAGAAAGACTTCCAGGATGCATTTGAAAAGTGGCAGAAACATTGGGATCGGTGTATGCCCTCCCAAGGGGACTAGTTTGAAGGTGATGGTGCAGAATAAGATCTAGGTAAGATGTACGTAATAGTTTTTATTAATATATTTTGGGAACTTTTTGATTGCACCACATATATTCCAGTGGCTTAATGTCCATGCCAGATTTCATCGAAATCTGTCTAAGAGACAGACACAATCAGCCATGTATGTATTCGTGTACTTCATGCAGAGGTCTCATAATAATTAGAATTGATGCCACATGAGAGATGGAAAGAGGAATTATCTGTGCTCTTAGTGGAAATGTGCAGTGAATGTAGTGCATTTGTGGAAATGTGCAGTGAATGTAGTGCATTTGTGGAAATGTGCAGTGAATGTAGTGCATTTGTGGAAATGTGCAGTGAATGTAGCGCATTTGTTGTGATCTTAGGCTTATAACTGAACATAACAAGTAATTGGTACTGTATGGATTATTGCTTGGGTCCTTCTTCATTTCATGTGGCAGGAAGTATATGTCATAGTAAGTAAATTGCTTGACTGCATTGCTCTGTTACAAAGATATCAACACTTCCAATTGTACAGAGTCATGTTTATTGTCACAGGCTATTGACAGAGTGTGAAGAGAATTCAAGTGTTGTAACGAACAACCCAGGGTGCTATTCCACTGTCTGTATTGAGTTGAACATTGATGGTTTGGCTGTCAACACGCTCTTACAGTCTCATCATGTCAATGATATTGAAGGTATGTGTAATATAAAGTAGCTACTGGTTGGTACATACTGTCGTGTGTATCCATGACTTAAAGACAGGGTTCAGATTGGTAATTCGATTTATTAACCTACAGGTCGTAACTACAATTAATTACTACACTGTTGCTGATTTTCACACTACAAAGAACTCCACGCTAATCTCTTCAGTCTCTCTGCATTATTCTTCAGACATTTTAAACATAGGAACTATAAAAGTCTTCAAATCACATGTTAAATCTTCACAGCCTGACTTCTTGTATTCTTCTGCAGTCCTCAAGCTTACTGCTATCCTCTTGTTGCATGCTTCTGCCGCTACTACTCACTTGTAACTTGTAAATGCTCTGAACCCTTCTGGACTCTTACTTATATAGCCACGGAGCAGACATGCATCATAGGAAACACATGTCACGTGATCACTACCTACTGTTGTGTGATGTCACTGTGAACACAGAAAACACGGCTTCCTCTCTTGTTGAATATTGGACTGTGTTTACAGAGTTGTTGCTGGCAACGCATTGATCAAATCTGCTACAATATTGTACACCTCCAGAATTCAGGGGGCCCATATGTTTTAATTTTATTACATGCAGATTCTTATTGTTGAAATTATAGCCTCTGTCTTGGGCTGGCTGTATGGAAGAAACATTATATCTTATGATAGAACCTAGCAGAGACTGTAGGAGAGCTTTTAAGCCCCTGAATATAAGTTATAGACAGATAAAATTCCATAATATTATTCCCCCACCCCTCTCTACTCTTCTGGCCTGCCTGTCCAAGGAGTTTGTCAAATTGAGGCCTTACTATAACAAGATTCTTGAGACAGAAGCTACATTTCATATCACCGATAATACTGCAAGCAGTAGCATTCTATAAGAAACATTAAGGTGGTTAGAATTTTTAGTAATATGAATTGCCTCAATTTCTGGTTCTGAATATTGTTGATAAAACAAATGCAGTAGCAGTAAAATGCTCTTTTTTTCCTCTCAGAATTGGTGGCAGGGGTATTTGGAATTATTTCCTTGTTGCACTGAGAATTCAGGAAGTCCTGCCATCTAATGGGTAGGACTGTTGTAATAGGCCTTGATCCTAAGAACAGCTAACAGCATCCATACCCCTGATAACCTATTAATATTCCACAAAGTAGCTGGGTTTTCTTCATAGCAAAGGAACTTTATGATGCATGGCAACTCTACGTACAGCACACTAAAGATTGTGGCACAGATCCCTGGAACAAAGAACAAATATTTTCAAGAAAATAAGATTGAAATATTTGAGAATAATGAAATTAATTGTATAGGAACATACACTGAGTTGTGCATATAAAGGTCAGTTGTTTCTAAACTAACTACACAGGTAAATGGATTCATCCATAGGAATATAGTTGGTATTTGAAGTTTCTAAATTTAAAAATATTTTTATACTGAATTGGCCATGGACTAATATGAGGAATTTAAATGTCCTGCATGATAAAGGTTAATATTCTATTCTATACTTCACACCGTTTTGGATCTAGCAAATTTATTCCGCATTAGCTCTTACACTTCACAGTTCACAATTACAATTACTGCCATTGGCAGTATCACAATTACTTCCGCTGCACTCACCGACTTCACGATCCACACTGTGTCACTCCTAATCACACACCACTCAGGCGGCCTTTTATACCGTTCCCTGTCGCTCCATGTTAACATAGGTGTCCCTGTTACGTCACAGTGGGAAGTGCTGTTACATCACCGTGGGGGGGGGGGAGGNCAGGGGGGGGGGTTGTTTAGCGAGCGTTGCATAATAATGGAAGGAATGGAGGTATGTGGCGTCACTTGCAAGACCATAGAGTTCATGTGACCCCTACTTCCTGTTGGGCCATCCATGTCACAATACTTTATGACTTTTGGTTCACTTAAGTAGAAACTTCCACTGCTGTTCCCTCTCTTTTGTTGCCAAAGGCTAGATTATTAAAAACTGAAATTTTCTGACGGTCTTCTAACCACTTAGTGCTCAGCTAGATGAGAAGTTACAATGTCAGTGATTTTGATCTCATTCTTACCCAGTTTTGCTTTCATAATACAATACTTCTTCTCTTATTGCAGGTACTAGTTCCAGTGTGTCTTTTGACACAATTCCACAGGCTTCTCTGGAAGACATGATGGGAGGGCAAGTCACTGTTCTACCAAGTTATGATGAGACGGCACTATGTAGTGGAGCATTCAGGGTTCTTCGCTCCATGGTGAGCGCCTGGCTGCGGGATGTATCTCTGTATAAGAATGTATTTGCAGACTTCCAGATCCTTCATTTTTACAGGTTCTTAGCAATTTTTATATCTACTGATAACAGTCCTAATTATCAAGGTCAAATCATGCCATCCAAATAATACAGGATTCATGTTTAATATAATTATATTAATGGCATATTTTTGCAAAATGTTTTGGGGTTGCTGGTAACTCTGAGCAGAGTCTGCTGCTTTGGAAGAAACCTAAAATTACAATTGTAATTATGTTGAGTAAACATACATGTTCATAACAACAATAGAGTGCCTTTGTTACACATCAGCATAGCTAATTGTCGCACTCTGTTTGTTATGAGCTTGCATTTAAGAGACTGACATTCATACTTAAGGGTAGACTGGAAGATGGCAGATTTGAACACAATGAAAATGTTAAATAAAGAAAATATAATTCTGACTTAATTGAGCCAAATATATTGATACAATATTTCGCTTAGTGGGGGGTGGAGTCTAACTGGGTCCACTAGGCATGGTGGCCACTGATTGGCCTATTGTAGCCTGCCCTAGGTGATTATGATGATAGAGAATTTGGTGGAATGAAGATTGGCAGGGGAAAATGAAGTACTCGGAGAAAACCTGCCCCAACGCCACTTTGTCCGCCACAAATCCCACTTGACGAGGCTTGGGATCGAACCCGGGCTGCTGCAGTGGGAAGCCAGCGACTAACAATTTGAGTTATAGCATGGCCTTTGATACAATGTTAATGCCCTGGACTTGTATTTGGAAGGTTCTTGATTTGAATTTCGTCTGGGACACTAGCCATCTTGACGTTTTTTGTGGTTTTATTCAATACTGCCATACAAATGTTAGGGTGGTGTCTCTGTTAGGTCATGGCCGCTTCCTTCCAAATCCTTTCAAGCTCATTATTCATCAGTTATACCACCTGACACCATGTAATCTGAGATAATGGAAATGTTAAATAAACAACAAAAAGAAAAAAAACATAATTTTGTTGGAACCATACAAATTGAACATTAAGTAAGGAACAGCCTTAACTGAAGGGAGACTTCACTGTTGGTGATATCACTGCAAATGATAAAGCACTTAATCCAACGATATGTCTGTATTCATTAAAATAACATTAGTTAATGATAATTTCTGTTATAGGTGGTTAAGGTCATCCAGTGCCCTATTGTATGACCCGGCTCTCAGAAGAACTTTGCATAATCTGATGAAAAAATTGTTTATGCAGGTAGGTTAATTGACTTGTCTTGCAAATATTTTTATGTTGCTTAAATGAAAGTTTTGGGCCAGAAATATAAATCTCTATTAATTACTGCATTGTCATCTGTTGGAATTTTCAAGTAGTAGTACATCTTTCTGCATAAAGTTTTTGAATCTGAATGAATAGATATAAATGCCTCTTATGGACCTCTTCACCTACTTATACAGAGAAGTGGGAGCATGGATGAGAAATATTCTTCTGTTCAGAATGACAGTAATGACTAACAGAGGGACCTACACTTTAACACCGACTCAGAACCACATGATTCAGTTTTCTGCAAGTGCCCATTTTTGTTAGGTTATTAAGTGGGTTGGATTTAAAGGTGGATAATCCTTTACCAAATCCCCATTAGTTAGGTGTGGATTGTTAATGCTCCATTACTTACTGCTGACATGGGGAGAGCTTCTATTGGGTTCATGAACAATTGATCAGCGTCTGCTTTTAGATTACATGGACTGTGGCATTCATGTAATTGAAGTTCTATCTGGATAAGAAATTGGCATCTATCAAAACATTCCACATGATATTAGAACTACTGTGTTGTGCATTATAATATTGTGAAAGAATATGATAATAATGAGAAGAATATGAGGATAGACTGGAAGTTTATTTACATGAATTTATTTCAGACATGTCTTATTTTCAATTTGAACAGTCAGTGTGACAGTATAAACCCCGTAGGCAGATTCATATGGTAGGCAGTAGGTGGCAGCAGCTGCCTGTGTACAGCCACAGCAGTGAATTTCGAAGTGTTACTACTGCTTCTGAAGTGATCTTTCATGGTGGTCCAGTCATTGATTTTTCTTTTGCTTAGAAAAGGGCTCTGTGTGGCATGAATGCTATAATATTCCTGGGAGCCTGTTCCCGATGCTATGAGTTAATAGTTGATGTACAAGTGTCACAGATTCTCCACAGTCTATGTCAAACATAGAGATGAATGCACAGAATGTTGATGTGGTTATTAATTCTGGTTGTCTTTTGAAAGTGCAAGAACTCCACAGATCTGGGAATCTCATATGGCATCATCTTTGACATCCATGACATATTTCAGTATCATAAATTGTAAGCACAGTGGTTGCTGCAGTATCTGACAGACAAGCATAAACTGGAGCAACTCGAGTGCTGTTTCACAGTATTGACATGATATTCATTCATTCATTTCCTATATTTTCCATATATCTATACAGGCAAAAAACCTAAGATGTGGAAATAGTCCCTTCGATAATAGATGTATACATGTAATAAATTACATAAGTCACACAACTAAAATAATAACAATAATAATAATACTATGCTGTAATAATAATGCTAATAATAATATGCTGTACAGGGCACAGTACTCCTGAATAGGGGTGTTAGAGGTCATGGACTTCGGGTTAACCATTACATTCCAGAATCAAAGCGAGCACCAGTGGAGTGGAAGTGTTTGACATGCCCAACAATGAAGAAATTCAAGGCAGCATGAACTGTGAGCAAGGTCAGGCTCACCATCTTTTGGGGTAGTGAAAGACTACTCCTTATAGACTTCCTCAACTGTGGAACTACGGTCAACTGAGTTTGGTATGGTGCAACACTGGCAAAACTGAAACAGCAGATCTACACCCAGGTTTCCTGTCATGTGGTGTCATCGTGCTTTATGACAATGATTGTCCACAAATGTCTCACCAAACAGCAAACTGCTTACAGAAGTTGGTTGGGAGCCATTGCATCATCTACCCTAGAAGCCCAATCTGGTCCCAAGTGACTAACAGCTGTTTGAACCTCTGAAAAAAAATATCTTACTAGTCAACAATTCAAATCAGATTTTGAGGTCACTGAAACAAGAAGGGTATCATTCCAGGCACAAAGTGCACAGTTCTTCCAAGATGACATCTATAAAGTGTTGTACAAGTGGCATATATGTCTCAGTATATGGGCTATTAATCTTGAATGTGTAATATGCCGGTTTTATGTCTGTATGAGAAATAAAGTTATGAATGTAACTTTCTGATATGCCCTCGTATACTGAAGAGGATGATGTAATGGTTAAGGATTGAAAAATATGATGGCACTCGCCTCTTTTAGGTTAGTATTATTGGAAATGTTGAGTGAGACCAGTGCCAGCTTTATGTGTCACTTCACTAAGCTACAGCATAGGGCCTTGAAGTCAAAGGTGCCACCACATACCAAGAAGGAAAAGTGCCCATGAGACAACACAATATTCTCTTGTAGAACTTGGAAGATAACAAAGCCTGACTGCATCTTGACAAATCAGAATGGTGGCAGCAATGCACACAAGAACAACTGACAATCAAAAACAAATTGGGAGGCAGCTTCTAGTTGGTCGGTATAGTTCTCTTGCAGACTAAAACCACGGAGTTTGTTTTTTGTTTGGTTGTATCTGTGAAATATGTGTACTCCACCAAAATATATGTTTTAATTTCTTGTTTGTATGCAACTGATGTGGCTTGTGTGTTCACAGCTAGTTGCAGAATTCAAGAGGTTGGGGTCTGTCATCATTTATGCTAACTTTAACAAGATTATCATTTGCACTAAGAAGCGCACCATTGAGGATGCAATTGGCTATATTGAATTTGTGGTGCAGAGTATTCGAAACAAAGAACTGTTTCATGGTATTGACATCTCATACCAGCAGTGCTGGGAATATCTCATGTGGCTGGATCCCGTAAGTAGATACTTCTTAACATTTCTGATGTCCTTAAGCACAGTTTATTTGTCTCTGTGTATATAAATTTTCTGTTATGAATGTCTCCATGTCATACATGCATGACAGGCCCACATATGGATGCAGTTGAAATGTCAGCCCCTGTAAGAGGATGAAACAAGTTTAAATGCAGCAATGACATGACCATATAGTCATACACAACTCAGATGAAAATATTCACGACCATTAAAGTGGTATTTATTTCTTTAGATTAATGTGTAGAAGCAGGTGAGACTAGGGTAAACATTTACAGAAATGGAACTTTTTATTTTAATAAATTTACATGTGTTTTAGTTCTGATACACTTTCTGGAATTCACTGAGATTGTTAAAATCGTCAACATGAGGGACTGGACCATGTTGCCTCTTGTATCCAAACTAAATGTTCTTTGTTTTAGTGCATCTTTTTATTGGTCTTTCAACATTCCTGTTCCATAATTTGAAACTAACTTTCATTATTTTCTTCCATGTTTCCAATAATTATTTCTATAATCTAATATTGTTGTCTGTAATCCCAATAATCTGATAATTTCTAATATATTGTCGCGTATCGGGCGTATATCGCGACAAATAACTTCACGCTGTATTTTATATAGCGAATTTTATTTCACATTCGCACTTACAATTTCNTATTCATGCCGTTTTTTATACAGTGGAACCTCGCTTAACAAGCACCTTCATAATGAGTAATTCGCATAACAAGCAAAACAAATTGTAAAAAAATGACTCGCTTATCGAGTGACGAGAGGGGAAGTCCTGGATTGTGTGCTTGCTACATCAGTCTGTGTTTAGCACTCGTTCCACTAGCATCTTAGTGTCGCTTGTGATCACACATTTTTCCAAACCTGTGTTCAGACATATTATTTGTGATTTCTTTTTGTGCAAAGTTTAATAACCCTTGCAAAAATGTCCCCGAAGAAAAAGCCGCAAAAAGACAGCCATAAGAGAATACAAATAACCATAGAACTGAAACGTAAAATCATTGAAAA
>NW_019725423.1:394151-394437 GCF_002891405.2 Cryptotermes secundus
CATGGGAAACTGTTGCATCGTACATTGAGAAGCTATGCACACTACAAATTTATTTAATGATAATGCTGTGTCACATTTTCACCAAATTTTGAAGTTTCGGCAAAAACAAATGTCTCTAGACAGCTTTCCAGTAAAACAGAATTAGGTATGTATTGTGACATGTTGACCCCTACCTCCCCAGCGGTACGTGGCGGTAACGTAACGCTCGCGTTCTTACGGTAATAGGCTAGTTCCCGCCCCGCCACTCCCCTCCGCGGTGACGTCACCGAGGGATATCGCGGTCGCT
>NW_019725423.1:395351-405609 GCF_002891405.2 Cryptotermes secundus
AAGTTTTGGCAAAAACAAATGTCTCTAGGCAGCTTTCTAGTAAAACAGAATTAGATATGTATCATAAATAAAAAGCTAATTATATCGGTTGTTGTTGTTCCCCCCCCCCTGCAAATCAAATTCGCATTCCGGGTTGGTTCATTCCGCATAGAAGAAAAGATGAAGATGATTCACGCTCCTTATAATTTTCTTTGAATAAATGTTGTACAAAAAATTTTTTTATTTATTTATTTTTTTTTGGCATGGAACGCATTATCATATTTTACATTAATTTATATGGGAAAAATTGTTTCGCATTATGAGTAAGATTCTGGAACGAATTATGCCCGTTAAGCGAGGTTCTACTGTACCATAATCCCATAAATGTCAATATGTGCTGTATACCTTGTTTTCTTAATGTCTGATAACCTAAACAATTAAATTCATTGGCATGTTTTATTATCTTATTCTTTATGACTATTCAATATGTTTTGTCCATCAGGAAACCAATTCATTTTTGGAATTCTAAAACTAATCCCTTATGACATATATGGGAAGATGATACTAAAATGGATCTTAAGGAAGGAGAGTGTGAAGACAGAAATCGTCTATGAATTATGGACACATGAATTAATGTTTCTTTTAATATATACCTCACTTTAACATAAGAGTTTAGTTTTTTTGTATGTAGACAATTTTTTAAAGTGGTAATATTGTTTTTCTGGATAATCATTTGTGACCATGTAACTAAGGTTTTATGTCCTTCACAGCTTGCACTCAATATACTGGGTTTATTATACCTTGCAAATGGAGATTTTTCCTGAAATGTATGTTTGTGATTTTGTAATTTTATATGAAGTCAAACCATGGTGGAGTGCAGGGTAAGCTGCCAGCTGGTCTTACTGAGGTTGGTGTTGGGCAAGATGGCAGCACTGCCACGAAACACAATGAGGAGGAAGCTGAGGAAGATGAACGGGAAAGCAATGAGGACATAAACGATGAGGAAGATGATGAAGGGGTAAATGAAATTATGAATCTAAGGAACTGTAGATCAATAATTACAATTACTTTAAACATTCCTGCTTACCTGTGAACTTCACTGTTAGTTTACATTGTGAACTGGTTCAGTGTGCTACTTAACATAGAACTGTGTGTATATTCTAGCCAGCTATATTGATGAACTGGAATGTGGTGGAGCATCTGCGTAATGTAGGTGGATGTCGTGAATACTTCGGTGCTGTGATTGCTGGTTACATCAGTGCTATCTACCAACATCTGCAACATGTAGAACAGCCACAGACCCCTGTGAGACGCCGTCGACTTGGCAGTCAGAGTCAAATATTACCTCAGCCTCTTGGTATTGGTCGCTTTGCAACAACTGCAGAATTTGCAAAGCAACTTATTAATGGAGAAATGGCTCAGAAATTATACAAGTGAGTGAAGAGAAGCTTTTTTGAAGTGTGCCTAGTGTAGGTAGAGTAAATTTGCCCTTGTGCTTAATTAAGAACTGATGAATAATGCATTTTTAACCTCAGCACTCCACAAGGTGGAGGTGAGTTGTGAGATTCATGCTTTGCTTGTGGTATTCAGTAAGAGGCTGAATGGGCACCAGAGCTGGTTATGATGCTGTGGAAATGAGAATTATTGACCTTTCCGCAACAAAACCAACTTAGTTATTATATCTGATACCGTTCGCATATCACACATGTAGATTCAAATCTGAAAACAATGGCCAATGTAGATTATGGCATTTGAGTAACATTATATGTAAAATAGTATGATGATGGCTAATAGTCCAAAACATATAAACTAATTCCGTTGTGTACAAGAATTGTGTTGACAGAACCTGTCATATCTGCAGCTACTTTTTTTTAACTTTGTTTGATGGAACATATTCTATTTTTTAAATCATTCGCATTGGATAATAATTCTGAATTAAAATACACAATTATATTTAACGGTGGGGTGTAATTTATAGTGCATGTTGGTATTTTTTAGGATTACACAAACCATACATGAGAAGGCCCTGAAGCAAGCGAAGAACCTCATTAAGGAGAATGATGAAGATCAGTTTTCTTGGTCAAAAAACTCACATATGGACCTAGAAAAAGTATCCCTTGAATTTGTCAAGACTGTATGCAAGGTATGGAAATTGGTGAATTTAAGAAAAAGTAGGGGAATGGGTGATGGGTTCAAGGTTACCCAGGAACATGTTACATTGTTAACTATACCTTGTAGAGAGTTCCACTCACTTTTCAAAAACTAACAACTCTAGTTTTCAAAAGAGAAATGTTACGTTACATTGTCAGTGGAAGATATTTGTTTAAATATCAGCTGGAGGTCAGGTTATCCTACGAGTAGTATAGCCTGAGTGATGATGTCCTATGACATGTGTAAAATATTTGCAAAAAATGCACAGCCTCTACTTGCACTTTCCTAATATTATTACGTATGTTAGTATAACAGTTACTGTTCCAATAACACAACATCTTTTGGCCTTCTCTTCCTTTCAAGTGTGTGAAGGTTGAATCCAAGCTAAGGTTAACAAATATATTCATGCAGAAAACCAGCATGTCATAGACACAGAATATAAAATTGGAGAAACCTTATTGAAGTTGGCTTAAGGGAGTTAGTCTGGCCTCTTCTACTTTACAGTACTTGAAAGTAATTTATTAATTCTATTAAATTCTTTGGTAAATCATTCTTTTCAGTGAAGTTAAATTTTTATTTGTTCAAACTGCCATTGTCTGAATACTTGAAAACTTTGCTTGACAAATAAATACACCATGACCTCTCAGGAGTGTTTAATAAAGTTGAAAATATTTGTCGTGACTCGGAAAAGATTATTCATGACTTAATCTCGCAAGTAATGTCTGGTAAGAAGTGGTCCTACTTGATTCCATTTTGTAATTATTCTCTATTTTAAAATTGTCCTGTAAAATCGTGAATATCTTATACCACATTGTTTTAAAAATTGATAAATGCATATGCTTCTAACTACATATTTTGGTTTGTGAAAGCTATTTTTAAATGCAGCACTTAACCCTTGAAAGCAACTGCTTTGCCATTTAAATATATTTCCCATGGTGTGTTTATATTGTAACAGATTTGATCAACACTTTGCCAGGCAACTGTTCAGTAAACACAGTCCAATATGCAACAGTAGATGAGGCTGTGTTTTCTATGTTGTCCACACCATGCCCAGTGCTGGCAATGGACCAGTAGACTCGCAGTCTGACACATAACACATGTTTTCTATGGGGTCCGTACCGAAGAATTATAAGAGGTTCCAGAATAACCGTAAACCTGGCGGCAGTCAAGCATATGACCATTCAAGTGACTAGACTGCTGTTATAGCAGGCGCTACCAATGATAGGGCATGATCTGCTGTAATAAGCCTGGACTGACAGAGGCCCTGTATATGTTGTACATACTGACAACAGACTTATTACTGCTGACTATGTCTCTGTAAAATGACAGGCCCATCCTCTCATCAGAGAGAGCACCCCACATCAAGAAGCCTGGAACTGCCATACAGTTATAAAGATCTGGTCTTAAGCCCCAGATGGCTGCTTTATTCCAAGACAGACTGGCCGGCTGACTGTGGATCGTAACATAACTTTGACTTTGACTGAGAAGGAGTCCTGGAGAGTTGAGTTGGGAGCACCAGGATGAGAATAGAGCATGTCCTTAGTCAACTGTGAAGATTAGTTGAGTACACATTAGGACAGAGGAGTACAGAGTGATTGAAGATGAAATATCAAGAAGACTTCATAGATATTTTAAATGCTAGTTTCTGTGTTAAGAACCACTGCCAGGAGACGACTAGTGAAGACAGAGGATCCTAGTGCATGAGCAATGGTGAACTGATAGTGTGTAGAATAGCGATAGCATTAAAATTGAGTGTGATTAAGAGAAGTAACCAAAATGCCAGTAAATCCAATCATCCAATCTAGAACTCATTATTTTAGTCACGCATACCTCTATACACATTAGAAGTCTGTGTATCCGTGTCTGTGTCTTCTGTGAAAAGTCCAAATTACCTAACAGGTAAAAAATAGTTGTTTAGGTATGTTATGACTGGTAAAAATTGTCCCTGTAAATGATATGAACTCCGTCCCAAGTGCAAACAATATATTATATGTCCTTGATCTTGCTCTCCTTTACACTACATGTTTCGGCCTCAAACGGCCATCATCAGGTGCATACACTCACGTTGCTGTTACACTGCACTTAGTTTAAAATTTAACATTTAAAAACACATTGTATCTTTCGTTGTTATTATCAACATCTACTTCGTTGATATCTGTCTGGTTTATAGATTATTTTTGTTACACACGTTAGCACTTATAAAATCTTTAGTTCTAATTTTAAAATCCTTTAAAATTTTTATCTAAATTTTAAAATTTAAAATTATCAGGATTACTCGCCCTATGTCTGTAGTGCTGCAGTGGCTAGTTCTTGTTTCCAGCACTGTACAGGTGTGCCGCTGCTATTCTTTACTATGTGTAGGCACGTAGTCTAGGGTCTACTAGGGTTAATGTTGGTGACAGTAAATAAAGAATGAAGAAATTAGTGGATTGACTGTCAGAAACATAAATCCTCAAGAAATTTGCTTCATTGCAACTTGATTTGTCACAAAGCATTTCTCTTGTATGAAAGGTTTCATTGACCTCAGAATTTGAGAATTATTACATTTATATTTCCTTTTTTCACATCCATTATGTGAATATTTATGTAGGTGTTGTCATTGGACTCCAGTGTACAAGACGAGGTTACAAAGGTTCGTCGGAACATGTTGCGACTGATCAATGTTGGAGACTTCAGTGATGAAGCTGTATGGCATGATCCTTGTGTTTCCTTTGTCTTACCAGAAGTAATCTGCAAGGCATGTAACCATTGTCGAGACATAGACCTCTGCAAGGACAATTATCAAAGTACTGAAAATGACAGGTGAGGTTAATGTTGTGGTATGAAGGAAGCTTTATGAGAAAATATACATTAAAATGAAATACTGCAGAGCTGTAGGTAAGAAAGACTACATTAATAATGAACTTGTTTTAGCATCTTATTAGAGAAGCCAAAACATATTTCAGGCCATAACAATACAAATCTCAACTTACAAAGAAAGAACTTGTGAAAAATATACAGTCATTATTTAAACCATAGTTTTATTTCAAGCCTAGTCAAAAGTTTAACTGAATAATTTAATTTAAAATAAATCCTCAGGATCATACTTGCCCCATAAAAAATAAAAAGACTCCATGGTTTTGGTTCGCAAGTGAACTATATCGACCAAGCGACTGCCACTTGTCGGCGAATTTAGTGCCAACCCCATAAACTCTTTTTAAATTATTTAACTGTAGTGTAATTCAAGATTGAATACAGCTACCATGCACCAGCAGCCAGACACTTTACACATCACTGACTGGCCAGATACTTAAGTTGCACATCTTATTTCTAATTTTCAACTCAAAAATACAGACATGATGTACAGACAAATCATTCTGTTTTCAACTTCAGAAGACTGGAAAAGTTTTGGTAATATGTTAACAAAAAGTGTAGAAATATAAAAAAATTAAGATAGATTTCTTCCTCAGACATGTAACTTCTTTGCAGAAAGAATTATTTTGTAATAATTCATATCTAAATATCAAATTGTTGCAAATATATGGTGGTTACATTCTCTGATATGCTGAAAAAATGATCAGACTAAACTTACACATTGTGGAATTATAGAGTGAACTAGAAATTGTTCTGTGAAAAACATAGGCTTAATTCACATCTTCTCACCCTACAGCTAGCAGGCTGGGATAAATGCTACAAACATATTTTTAAAAGGAAACGTTTGTACTGGGGTTGTGCAACTTCAGTAGAAACATGTTACAAGATGTTACATATCTCTGTAAGACTAGACATAGCAGAAAGACAGGTGACAAATTATGTGTTGTTCTTAATGTGAATTTCGAGCTCTTTCATGTCTACCTTTCTGCACTCTGCCAGGAATTTCAGCACTTCTGTTGATTTCTCACACTTTAAACTGACACTTTTGTGCGTAGTATTTCTTCATTGTTTTGTACTTCATATACAGGGTGTTTCACGACTTTAGGGCATAACTGTAGGAGGTGATTTCCTAGGTCTTTGTGATAAAAAAAGTTCATATAAACATGTGTCCGATTTTGGACGGTTACGGAGTTATGACCGTTTTAAACTCAGAATAGAAGGTAACGATTACTGACAAAAGACGTAACAAAATAATAAACCAGCATAATACATGATACATTTAAAGTATGAATGTAAAGTTAACTTCGTGAAATTACCTTTAATTTGAATTGATTGGTGCTTAAAGCTGATTTTCGAAAATGCCACCGCCGGCCACAACACAGGCTGCCGCTCGGTTGTGAACTGCATGGGTAACACGTAGCAGCTTCAGCTGGCTGTTTCTTATGTGGTCAGCGGTGTCCAGAATGCGACCGAGCAAAGCATCTCGCGTTGCCACCTTCACATTGTAAACCAGTTCTTTCTTCCATTCCCACACACAATAATCCAGTGGGCTTAAGTCTGGAGACCTGGCTGGCAATTCTTCGCGTACTTGTACGTGGACTGCAGTGTACCATACGAACATTGCCTTCTTCATTGACACCTTCATTAACACCATGCTCGGCTGCAATACGAACGCCAAGATGTCTACCGGTATCTCGCAATGCCTGGTAAACTCCAGTAAACACTCTCCTGTTCGGTATTCTACAATTCGGAAACTGTTGCTGATATTCAGTTATGGCAAGAACTGAGTTACCGTCACAAACCCCCTACACATAAATCTATCTGCATACTCCTCAAATGAAAATGTAAATGGCATCGTGAATATAACAGATGCACCGAGATAAGAACTGTTCTGAACACCAGTAGCCACCACGCTAGCCGTGGCCTTACATACCAACCCACCATGCCTTAGGTACCTCTCAAGTGCCGAGATAACGAGAACGCTCTGTAGCTGGCTAAAAATAGCGACCTGCCAGATGATAGACTCGATTCACACAAGGGTGTGTACAGGAATGCAAAAACGGTCATAACTCCATAACCGTCCAAAATCAGACACATGTTTATATGAACTTTTTTGATCACAATGACCTAGGAAATCACCTCCTGCAGTTATGCCCTAAAGTCATGAAACACATGTATAGTACAGTCGAGCCTCTTTTTACTATCAGTATTTTATGCTTTTGAGCCTCAGAATAATTGCTCAGACCTGTATTTCTGAGAGACTTCAGTGTTCGTAGCTCATAAATATTTCACTTACGTTGAACGTTTCTGTTGTTGCCATGTTCTGATTTTCGTCTCCGCATTAGACCACTCTTCACTTGGAGCTTTTTATGAAAAGATTCCATATGCACCAGTTCCTTCCGTCCAATGACATTTATCCTTCATAGCCATATATCGTGGACGTTTTCTCTGTGATAACTTTATTTTAATTGCATTTCCTTGAAAAGAGCTATTTCTAATGCAAGACACCCTCCACCCCCATGCAGTTTGAGACCTGACAACAAGTATGATGATAAAGTCAATGAGAAAATCTAAACATTCAAGGCTGTCCAAAAGGGCATTTTGGGGGTGGTGTGTAGTATGTTAATTTTAGATAAATACAGCAGCTGAACATGAGAACATTCCCATTCTTATGAAAACTATGCCTACATGTTGTTTACTTAGTACATTTCTACTGATCAAGTATCTTCACTTTGCAGTCCTGTTTGGCAGTGTCCACTGTGCCGCACCAGCTATGAAAATAGTGAAATAGAATACCTCCTGCTAGACATAATGCACAGGAAAGCAATGGCTTACACACTGCAGGATCTTCAATGTAAGAAATGTCTACAGGTAAGTTTAGTTAGTAAAGCACCCTTCTTGTAATTATACACCCCAGTGAAAGTGTGGATGTCATGTTACATGACGTTTGAGCCCTCTCTTTTGAATGATTGCACATATGTTATCTGCTGCACTTTTATTGCAAACATTAGGCTAAATGCACTGTGCAAGAAATTTTTGTGGGGATATTGCATTGATATATGAGACTAAGATTAGGATTAAAATAACATCATGATTGGGATATTTCAAATATAACCATTTAAAATTTATTATTTATTTATCAGTAACATAAAATATAACTAAATATGAGATGGTATGTGAAAATAGCATTATACTTATGTGAGTTTGTCATCATTTTCACAAGTATATGAAGGAATTAAAAATTAAGATAATTTTACAACTGAGTAAGAGAGTATAAAGTATGTGTACATAGTAACCATTCAGTTTAAAAATCCAAGATTTAAGATCTTGGTGATTTCTGTTCAGGAGTTCAGAAGTACTCAATGTAGCGCATATTTATTTTACAGAACGGTTTGACTGGCACACACTGCATGCCTTGAGAATTTGTGACACAGAATAATAAATGACTTACAACTACTGTACAGGACAAAGTTTTCCCATATATAAGACCCAAATGTTATATGAACAGTGTTACGTTGTGGTAGTACGTAATGCAGTGTTACTGAGTGTTCTGCTGGTATAGTAATTCTTTTAAATGGTTTGTAATATGCTGCCTATAATAATTGTTAAAATGTTTCCATATGTCAGATATACACATGTCAGCCAATACATTCCCATATGTATATCTGAACTCTGTAATCTTGAACCGTATTATATGTAAATGCTGTAATGTTAAATTGGATTCTATTGTACCTGTATATGTGCATATTGCATAATGTGTGTATGTACTATTCTCAGATTAAAATGGAGAACATGCCTGAGTACTGCAGCTGTGCAGGAGACTTCCAAACGCTTGTATCAAGAAATGACTTGGCAGTTTATCTCAAGATATTTCGTGGCATTGCACAGCATTTCAAGATGCCATTACTTCTGGAGACTGTTGAATTCAATATACAGATGAATCCAGGTTTAATTGCTTGACACTGAGAACATGCAGTGTTATACTGAAGACGTGTATCTGTTCATAGCAAAGGGAATGCTCTCATTGATATTTTCAGGATCTTGTATCTTTCTCCAGGAAATACTTCCAATGAGGAAACATGAATATTCTGTTCTGATGTCAGCTAACCATCCTGAATACATTTGCTCAAGCGTTACTTTCCTGGTTAAGTTTTTATATTCTGATTCTCAATCAGATTTATGAGATCTTGTTGGCAGAGGACAGTAAGTACTGAAAATGATATGAAATTGTATTTTTCTGACAGTTTAAAAATGGCTGATAAGTCATGAGGGATTCATGTCACCTGTGTCAGACATAGCATGTGAACTCAGCCATTTCCTACTGTATGTTTAAAATATTCATGTGACGAATGTAACAGCATATGCAATGATTTAAAAAAATGATTTTCTTTCATTTCATAGTTGTGAAAAAAATGTTAACTTCCACCCATTTTCCCTGTAGATGTATGTTTGATTTTGAGAAATGTGGATTATATGGTTTGTGATTTATTGACGCACCTTTTATGGCACATCTGCAATCCTGAAGAGCATCTATTTCATTATCTGAATCAGACCAGTTGTCAGTATGCAGGAAACAGCTCAAAATCTGGACAGATTTTTCATTAAATTTTATACTCGAGAAAGAAAAGAAAAAATGAGTCATTTCAATTTTCATTTAGATTGAACAGTTTTAGCGGACATAATACCTTAAGACCTACGTACATTTTTGCACATATCTTGAATGTAACTTGCTACATATTTGAGCAAGAAATATTTTAAGCAAAAGATGTGGAGAAAAATGAAACAAATTTTATGTACAGGGCACTTCTGCAAGTCTCATGGTTTCTCAGATAATTAAACAAATCAGGCAGTATGATACATTTCCCTATATCTGTATTCAAGAATTAGCATGGGCTCCCAGTCACACTTGAACATTACTGTTGGATTCTCCATATTTTTATTATTCATATATATTTCCTCTTCATTTGAATAATTGGGAGTATACTGTATTACTTTTATACTGGTTTGCTTCTGTTTTTAGATATACAGTAAAACTTGTTTATAGCAACATCAGTTTCTGCGACACCTTGTCTATTGCGTCAAATATTCAATGGTACGAACTAATTCCTCATAAAGCAACTGTTTTTAATACCTTGCTTAGTACGACATGCACAAATGCATCAACCTCGTATGTAACGTCATTTTCATTCCTGAATTTCTCTGATATGTACATTGAACGTAATTTAGAAAGTGTGTATTGGGCAAGTAACAGGAAACAGATGAAGATAACTGATTA